>NW_027254496.1:0-42136 GCF_044704955.1 Pristiophorus japonicus
GAGGAAGAGATGACCAAGAAGAGAAGAGATGAAAAAGAAGAGAAGAGATGAAAAAGAGGAGAAGGAGATGGAAAAAGAGAGAAGAGATGAAAAAGCAAGAGAAGAGGATGAAAAAGAAGGAAGGAAGAGATGAAAAAGAAGGAAGAGCTGCAAAAAAGAGGAGCACAGCCGCGCCGACGCGCTGCCAGCCGCGCGATGCCCCGCCCTCTCCCTCTCCTCTCATCCCCCTCCTCTCCTCTCCTCTCATCCCCCTCCTCTCCTCTCCTCTCATCCCCCCTCTCTCTCCTCTCATCCCCCTCCTCTCCTCTCCTCTCATCCCCCTCCTCTCCTCCTCTCATCCCCCTCCTCTCCTCTCCTCTCATCCCCCTCCTCTCCTCTCCTCTCATCCCCCTCCTCTCCTCTCCTCTCATCCCCCTCCTCTCCTCTCCTCTCATCCCCCTCCTCTCCTCTCTCTCCCCCTCCTCTCCTCTCCTCTCATCCCCCTCCTCTCCTCTCCTCTCATCCCCCTCCTCTCCTCTCATCCCCCTCTCTCCTCTCATCCCCCTCCTCGCCGCCCCCTCCCTCGCCGCCCCCTCCCCCCTCCCTCGCCGCCCCCTCCCCCCTCCCTCGCCGCCCCCTCCCCCCTCCCTCGCCGCCCCCTCCCCCCTCCCTCGCCGCCCCCTCCCCCTCCCTCGCCGCCCCCTCCCCCCTCCCTCGCCGCCCCCTCCCTCGCCGCCCCCTCCCCCCTCCCTCGCCGCCCCCTCCCCCCTCCCTCGCCGCCCCCTCCCCCCTCCCTCGCCTCCCCCCTCCCCCCTCCCTCGCCTCCCCCCTCCCCCCTCCTCTCGCCGCCCCCCTCCCCCCTCCCTCGCCGCCCCCTCCCCCCTCCCTCGCCGCCCCCCTCCCCCCTCCCTCGCCGCCCCCCTCCCCCCTCCCTCGCCGCCCCCCTCCCCCCTCCCTCGCCGCCCCCCTCCCCCCTCCCTCGCCGCCCCTCGCCGCCCCCCTCCCCCCTCCCTCGCCGCCCCCCTCCCCTCTCCTCCCCCCTCCCCTCTCCTTCCCCTCTCCTCCCCCCTCCCCTCTCCTCCCCCCTCCCCTCTCCTCCCCCCTCCCCTCTCCTCCCCCCCTCCCCTCTCCTCCCCCCTCCCCTCTCCTCCCCCCTCCCCTCTCCTCCCTCCCCTCTCCTCCTCCCTCCCCTCTCCTCCCCCCTCCCCTCTCCTCCCCCCTCGACTCTCCTCCCCCTCGCCGAGCCCTCCCCTCCCTCGCCGAGCCCTCCCCTCCCTCGCCGAGCCCTCCCCTCCCCGTCCCTCTCCCTACCCCCTCCCTCTGCCCCTCCCCACCCCCTCCCTCTGCCCCTCCCCCCTCTCGCCCCGTGCTGACTGTCCTTGATTAATCCGTTCTTTCCAATTGAAGATTTATCCTGTCCCTCAGGATTTTTTCCAACAATTTTCCCAACCCTGAAGTTACACTGACCTGTAATTACTCGGCCTATCCCTTTCTCCCTTTAAACAAAGGTGTGGTGTATGTAGCACACAAATCACTGACTCCACACGGTCTGGTGCTGATCTAACTGCTGTGACCGTAGTCCTTTATTGAACACCTCCAGAGTGCCCCACAGGTGTGGTGGGCAGCCTTTTATACTGCCTGGTGCAGGTACTTCCAGGTCTCCCACCACTGCGCCTTCTGTGGTGCACCATTGTACTTATCATACATTTAATGTACCAGAGCAATACACAACATCACTGGCCCCCCCCCCCCCCCCCATTCAAAAAGCCGTTGCTTGAATCCCCTAAATCGAAAGATGCATTGGCCCATTGTTAATGTTGGTCACGGATCCACGTCCCAGAATTTAAACACAGTGACCATTCAGCATTGAAATATTAACTCTTGTCGTAATTCGCAATTCATGTCCATTATTTTAAACACAGTGACCATTAAATATTAAAATATTATTTTGTCATAAATCCATCATCCTACATTCACATAGCACGTGTACAGTCCCAACACCTCACCTTCTTCTGCCTGCTCCTCGCTGAACAGTGGATCATCCCCCATCTCCTCAGCCACGCGGTGAGTCAGGTTTCTTTTACACATACGCTGAAGGTGGCCTTTCGTGTGGCAGGTATTGCACGTGTACTCCGCAAACCTGCACCGGTGAGCCCCATGGCTTCCTCCACAGTGCCAACATGGTGCTGCTTGATTGGCCCCCCTCAGCGGACTCTGAGTCCCAGGACCCCGAGGTCCGTGCTCTCTGCCCCGGGCAGAGCTACGTTCTGCAGTTTTGTCCATGGTGGGCGCTATCCTGTGGACAGTGCCTGCCGGGATCATTTGCTTGGTGCTGCAAGTCGAGGTCATATGTGCCCGGCTGATGGTGATGGCCTTTGTCAGAGTGACTGGGTTCCGTGGCTAGCAGCTTGTGAAGGAGGCCCTTGTGGCCAATCCCCATAACAAAAACGTCCTGCAACGCCTCGTCAAGGTGTGCGCCAAAATCTCCTGAGGTCCGCAGCATATTTGGTGACATCCTGGCCCTCGGGTCTGCAGTGATGGTAAAATTTGTATCTGGCCGTGAGGATGCTCTCCTTCGGTTTCAACTGGTCACGAATGAGTTCAGTCAGCTCCTCGTATGACTTGTCCCTGGTGCTCCCGGGTGCCAGCGAATCCCTGACGAGACAGTAAACCTCATCTCCACAACTGGAGAGCAATATCACCTTCCGCTTATCTCTCATTGCGTCCGTGTCCTGTCTGGTCGTTTGCTGTGAAGTAGTACTCGAGCCTTTCCGTAAAGGCCTCCCAATCATTGCCCACGGTAAAATCCTTTACCGAGCTCTGAGTAGCCATAGTTGCATGGAGTTCGTCCGCTTCCTTGTTGCCAATGTGGTGTATGTAGCACACAAATCACTGACTCCACACGGTCTGGTGTTGATCTAACTGCTGTGACCTTAGTCATCTATTGAATAGCTCCAGAGTGCCTCTCAGGTGTGGTGGTCAGCCTTTTATACTGCCTGGTGCAGGTACTTTCAGGTCTCCCACCACAGCACCCTCTGTGGTGCACCATTGTACTTATCATACATTTAATGTACCAGAGCAATACACAACAAAAGATACCACATTCGCAGTCCTCTGGCACCACACCTGTAGCCAGAGAGGATTGAAAAATGATGGTCAGAGCCTCTACTCTTTCCTCTTTTGCTTCTCTTAACAGCCTGAGATACATTTCATCCGGGCCTGGGTATTTATCCACTTTCAAAGCTGCTAAACCCCTTAATACTTCCTCTCTCACTATGTTTATCTCGTCTAATATTTCACACTCCTCCTCCCTGACTGCAATGTCTGCATCGCCCCTCTCGTGAAAACAGACGTAAAATATTCATTAAGAATCACACCCACTTCTTCCGCCTCCACACACACATTCCCCTTATGGTCTCCAATAGGCCCCACTCTTTCTCGAGGTATCCTCTTGCTCTTCATGATTTTACTTGCCAACATTTTTTCATGCTCTCTCTTTGATTTCCTAATATCCTTTTTAATTGCACCCCTGCACTTTCCATACTCTAGAGTTTCTGCAGTGGTGAGCCCTCGGTGTCTGTCATAAGCCTCCCTTTTCTTTATCCTCTACTGCATGTCCCTTGACATCCAGGGGGCTCTAGATTTGTTAGTCCCACACTTTTTCTTAAAGGGAACATACTCGCTCTGAACCCTCCGATCTCCTCCTTGAATCCTTCCCACCGCTCTGACACTGATTTACCCACAAGTAGCTGTTTCCAGTCCAATTTGGCTTAATCCCATCTCAGCCGAGTAAAATTGGTTCTTCCACAATTGGGAACTTGTATTCCTGGTCTATCTTTGTCCTTTTCCATAACTCCCTGAATCTAACTGAATTATGATCACTAGCACCAACATGCTCTCCCACTGATACCCCCTCCACCTGCCCAGCTTCATTCCCTAAAACTAAATCCAGAACTGCCCTCCTCTCTCGTTGGGCTGGCTACATACTAGCACTCTGTACATCTCCGGGACCCCCGCTCCGTACATCCCCCAGCCCCGATTCCCGGGACCCCCCGCTCTGTACATCCCCCAGCCCCGATCCCCGGGACACTCCGTACATGCCCCCATCCCCCGATCCCCGGGACACTCCGTACATCCCCCCATCCCCTGATCCCCAGGACACTCCGTACATCCCCCGATCCCCGGGACACTCCATACATCCCCGGGACGCTCCCTCCATCCCCCGATCCCCGGGACGCTCCCTCCATCCCCCGATCCCCGGGACGCTCCCTCCATCCCCCGATCCCCGGGACGCCCCCTCCATCCCCCGATCCCCGGGACGCCCCCTCCATCCCCCGATCCCCGGGACGCCCCCTCCATCCCCCGATCCCCGGGACGCCCCCTCCATCCCCCGATCCCCGGGACGCCCCCTCCATCCCCCGATCCCCGGGACGCCCCCTCCATCCCCCGATCCCCGGGACGCCCCCTCCATCCCCCGATCCCCGGGACGCCCCCTCCATCCCCCGATCCCCGGGACGCCCCCTCCATCCCCCGATCCCCGGGACGCCCCCTCCATCCCCGGGACGCCCCCTCCATCCCCGGGACGCCCCCTCCATCCCCGGGACGCCCCCTCCATCCCCGGGACGCCCCCTCCATCCCCGGGACGCCCCCTCCATCCCCCGATCCCCGGGACGCCCCCTCCATCCCCCGATCCCCGGGACGCCCCCTCCATCCCCCGATCCCCGGGACGCCCCCTCCATCCCCCGATCCCCGGGACGCCCCCTCCATCCCCCGATCCCCGGGACGCCCCCTCCATCCCCCGATCCCCGGAACACACTTGCTGTATATGGCCCTGGCCCACTATCCTTACTTACCTTACTTACTCTTTCCCCTTATTGCACCAGTTGGGTATGATGTCCCAGGCTTTTCTCCACATGTTCTCACTTTGCTGAAGCTGGTTGACATCTTTGATTCCAAGTGTGTGGGGAATAGTTTGAATTTTGCTGCACTCACAGCAGGATGTGCTTGGTGTTTCTCTCACATGTGGGATCCATCCAGCAGGCAGGGTGATCAGTATATTTGTAACCTCCTGCAGCACTATGTTGATAGGTGACACTGGTGAAATGTGGCCACGAGCCAGCACGCTGTGGTGTGTGCCATGTGTGGGTGACGCGCTCACCATCGCTACCTGCTTGTGACCTTCACTTTATTCTGCTCTAACAGGGGAGTCGGGACTCGGCAAATCGACATTGATCAATACGCTCTTCCTCTCAGACCTGTACTCCAAGGACTACCCCGGCCCCTCGCTCAGGATCAAGAAGACTGTCCAGGTGAGTTACGAGTGGGCCTGTGCTGGGTGGGATGTGTGTACTCCAACTGTTGGCAACTGCAACATGTGGCTCAGCCTGTTCTGCCATTCAATTAGGTGATAGCTGATCCTAGAATCATAAAATGATACAGGAGAGACTGAGGCCATTCGGCCCATCGTGTCTGTGCCAGCTCTTTGAAAGAACTGGCCAATTAGTCTCTCCTCTTTCCCCATAGCCCTCCAAGTATTTTCCCTCCCAGTATTTAACTTTTTGAAAGTTCCTATTGATCTGCTGCCACCCTTTCAGATCGTAACTCGTTGACTAAATCAAGCTTTCCTTATGCCACCTCTAATTCTTTTGCCGGTCGCGTTAAATCTGTGTCCTCTGGTTCCCGACCCTTCTGCCATTGGAAACAATTTCCCCTTATTTACTCTGAAAACCATTCATGGTTTTGAACACCTTGATCAAATCTCCTCTTAACCTTCTGTGCCCTAAGGAGAACAACCCCAGCTTCTCCAGTCTAACCACGTCACTGAAGTCCCTCATCCCTGGTACCATTCTATGAAAATCTCCTCTGCACACTCTCTAAGGCCTTCACATCCTTCCTAAAGTGCGGTGCCCAGAATTGGACACAATACTCCAGTGTTTTATACAGGTTCATCATAATGTCCACACTTTTGAACTCTGTGCCTCTATTTATGAAGCCCAGGATCCCGTAAGCTTTTAAACCACTTTCTCAACCTGCCCTGCCGCCTTCAATGACCTGTGCACATGTACCCCCGGGTCTCTCTGTTCCTGCACCTGTTATACAATTGTACCCGTCAGTTTATATTGCCTCTCCTCGTTCTTCCCACCAAAATGTATCACTTTGCACTTTTCTGCATTAAATTTCATCTGCCCCGTGTTTGCCCATTCCACCAGCCTGTCTGTGTCCTCTTAAAGTCTGTCCCTCTCCTCCTCACTGTTCACTATACTTCCAAGTTTTGAGTCAGTTGCAAATGTTGAAATTGTGCCCTGTACACCCACATCCAGGTCTTAATATATATCCAGAAAAGCCGTGGTCCCAGTACCGAGCCCTGGGGAACACCACTGTATACCTCCCTCCAGTCCCAGAAACAACCGTTCACCACTACTCTCTGTCTCCTGTCACTGAGACAATTCCCTATCCATGCTGTCACTGGCCATTTTATTCCACGAGCTCCAACTTTGCAGCAAGCCTATTATGTGGCACTTTGTCAAAGGTCTTTTGGAAATCCATGTACACCACATCCGCCTCATTGTCCTCATCAACCCTCTCTGTTCCCTCATCAAAAAACTCCATCAATTTGGTGAAACACGATTTGCCTTTAACTAATCCGTGCTGGCTTTCCTTAATTAATCCACACATGTCCAAGTGACTCTTAATTTTGTCCCTGATTATCATTTCTAAAGTTTCCCCATTCCCGAGGTTAAACTGACCGGGCTTGATTCTTCCTGCATTCAGCATTCCTCCAGGGAGTTGTGTCCTTCGCCAGTATTCAAACCCGGCTTGGTGAATTGCTGCATTACCTGTGCCTTGCTCAGTATCTGGTGGTAATTTATTCCTTCACCTACTGTAACTTCTGTAACTGTGGGGTCATCATCTCAGGCTCGCTATCATTCCTCGCCCAACTCGCCCCCGACTCTCGCCCCCCTCGCTTATCTGTTGCCCCCTCTCATGGTTTCCCCTCAGGCTCGCTCTGCACTCCGACTGTAATGGAGTAGCTCGATGCTTTCTAACTGGTGGTCTGTGTGGGGTTTCCCTGTGTGTGTTTGCAGGTTGAACAGGCAACGGTTCTGGTTAAAGAAGGAGGTGTGCAGCTCACACTGACTATCGTCGATACCCCAGGGTTTGGAGATGCGGTGGACAACAGTAACTGGTATGTTCAGGTTCTACTGCAAAAAGGTGACCGATGGAACCTATCGCCCCTCGCTCCCCATCTTCCCTCGCTTCCCGTCTCCCCCATCGCTCCCCGTCTCCCCCCTCGCCCCCCCCAATGCGCCGGGGGGGGGGGGGGGGAGAGAATATACAGAGTATTCCCGGGGGGAGGTTACAAGTTGTCTGTCAGGAAATGCCTCCGCCCTCCTTTCTGTTCTCTTGCAGTTGGCAGCCAGTCATAAACTACATTGACAGCAAGTTTGAGGATTTCCTGAACTGCGAGTCACGAGTGAACCGGCAGCAGATGTCGGACACGCGAGTACATTGCTGCCTGTACTTCATCGCCCCGTCAGGACACGGGTAAGCCCTGCAGGGGAAGCTCAGGGGAAGTGTTTGATGGGACAGTGCAGAGGGAGCTTTACTCTGTGTCTAACTGCGTGCTGTACCTGCCCTGGGACTGTTTGATAGGACAGTGGATAGAGAACTGGTTGGCAGACAGGAAGCAGAGAGTCGGGATAAACGGGTCCTTTTCAGAATGGCAGGCAGTGACTAGTGGAGTGCCGCAGGGCTCAGTGCTGGGACCCCAGCTCTTTACAATATACATCAATGATTTGGATGAAGGAATTGAGTGTAATATCTCCAAGTTTGCAGGTGACACTAAACTGGGTGGCGGTGTGAGCTGTGAGGAGGACGCTAAGAGGCTGCAGGGTGACTTGGACAAGTTAGGTGAGTGGGCAAATACATGGCAGACGCAGTGTAATGTGGATAAATGTGAGGTTGTCCACTTTGGTGGCAAAAGCACGAAGGCAGAATATTATCTGAATGACGGCAGATTAGGAAAAGGGGAGGTGCAAATTTTGTTCCACTGCACTCTGTCCCCTCTTCCAGGTCATCTATGTATATTGTAAACAGTTGTGGTCCCAGCACCGATCCCTGTGGCACAGCACTAACCACTGATTTCCAACCCGAAAAGGACCCATTTATCCCGACTCTCTGCTTTCTGTTGGCCAGCCAATTCTCGATCCATGCTAATACATTTCCTCTGACTCCGCGTACCTTTATCTTCTGCAGTAACCTTTTGTGTGGCACCTTATCGAATGCCTTTTGGAAATCTAAATACACCACATCCATCGGTACACCTCTATCCATCATGCTCGTTATATCCTCAAAGAGCAGGAAATGGGTAATGATCTTATTGAATGATGGTACAGGCTCAAAGGGCCGAATGGCCTACTCCACCTATTTTCTATGTTTCAATGACAGTGTAGAGGGAGCTTTACTCTGTCTCTAACCTATGCTGTTCCTGTGCTGGGAACGGGTGATAGCTGGGTGAATAGGGTAGTGTATGGGACACCGTGGGTTGCAGCAACAATCCCACAGAGGGAGGCCTGGGAGCAGAATGATGAGGCATGTCTGGATCCTCAGTTACCCTGGGCATGAGACGGCAACAGCAGAGGGAATGCGGACAGAGCCAGGGGTTTGTGTGACTTCACCCAGAGCACTGTGTCCCAGCTCACGCTCAGGTTCCCCCGCTCTCTCCAGGCTGAAGCCCCTGGACATCGAGTTTATGAAGCGTTTACACGAGAAGGTGAACATTATTCCACTCATTGCTAAAGCAGACACGCTCACCCCTGAGGAGTGCCAGCACTTCAAGAAACAGGTACTGACCCGCGGGAGATTCTGACAGGCAAATCGGCACCTCGCTTGCACTCTGTCTCCCGGGGGGGGCGGTGTGTGTGTGTGACAGGGTGCGGGGGGGGGGGGGGGGGGAGAACATGGTGTGGGGGAGGGCGGGGTGGGGAGGGCGGTGTGGTGGGGGGGTGGGGAGGGCGGTGTGGTGGGGGGGTGGGGAGGGCGGTGTGGTGGGGGGGTGGGGAGGGCGGTGTGGTGGGGGGGTGGGGAGGGCGGTGTGGTGGGGGGTGGGGAGGGCGGTGTGGTGGGGGGGGGGGGAGGGCGGTGTGGTGGTGGGGGGGGAGGGCGGTGTGGTGGTGGGGGGGGGGAGGGCGGTGTGGTGGGGGGGAGGGCGGTGTGGTGGGGGGGGGCGGTGTGGTGGGGGGGAGGGCGGTGTGGGGGGGGGGGAGGGCGGTGTGGTGGGGGGGGGGAGGGCGGTGTGGTGGTGGGGGGGAGGGCGGTGTGGTGGTGGGGGGGAGGGCGGTGTGGTGGTGGGGGGGGAGGGCGGTGTGGTGGTGGGGGGGGGAGGGCGGTGTGGTGGGGGGAGGGGAGGGCGGTGTGGTGGGGGGAGGGGAGGGCGGTGTGGTGGGGGGAGGGGAGGGCGGTGTGGTGGGGGGAGGGGAGGGCGGTGTGGTGGGGGGAGGGGAGGGCGGTGTGGTGGGGGGAGGGGAGGGCGGTGTGGTGGGGGGAGGGGAGGGCGGTGTGGTGGGGGGAGGGGAGGGCGGTGTGGTGGGGGGGCGGTGTGCGAGGGGGGGGAAGAGTGTGCGAGGGGGGGGGAAGAGTGTGCGAGGGGGGGGGAAGAGTGTGCGAGGGGGGGGGGAAGAGTGTGCGAGGGGGGGGGGAAGAGTGTGCGAGGGGGGGGGGAAGAGTGTGCGAGGGGGGGGGAAGAGTGTGCGAGGGGGGGGGGAAGAGTGTGCGAGGGGGGGGGGAAGAGTGTGCGAGGGGGGGGGGAAGAGTGTGCGAGGGGGGGGGGGGAAAGAGTGTGCGAGGGGGGGGGGGAAGAGTGTGCGAGGGGGGGGAGTGTGCGAGGGGGGGGAGTGTGCGAGGGGGGGGGGGAGAGTGTGCGAGGGGGGGGGGGGGAGAGTGTGCGAGGGGGGGGGGGAGAGTGTGCGAAGGGGGGGGGGAGAGTGTGCGAGGGGGGGGGGGGGAGAGTGTGCGAGGGGGGGGGGGAGAGTGTGCGAGGGGGGGGGGGGGGAGAGTGTGCGAGGGGGGGGGGGGGAGAGTGTGCGAGGGGGGGGGGGGGGGAGAGTGTGCGAGGGGGGGGGGGGGAGAGTGTGCGAGGGGGGGGGGAGAGTGTGCGAGGGGGGGGGGAGAGTGTGCGAGGGGGGGGGAGAGTGTGCGAGGGGGGGGGGAGAGTGTGCGAGGGGGGGGGGGAGAGTGTGCGAGGGGGGGGGGGGAGAGTGTGCGAGGGGGGGGGGGGAGAGTGTGCGAGGGGGGGGGGAGAGTGTGCGAGGGGGGGGGGGGAGAGTGTGCGAGGGGGGGGGAGAGTGTGCGAGGGGGGGGGAGAGTGTGCGAGGGGGGGGGAGAGTGTGCGAGGGGGGGGGAGAGAGAGTGTGCGAGGGGGGGGGGAGAGAGAGTGTGCGAGGGGGGGGGGAGAGAGAGTGTGCGAGGGGGGGGGGGGAGAGAGTGTGCGAGGGGGGGGGGGGGAAGAGAGTGTGGGAGGGGGGGGGAGAGAGTGTGTGCCGAGGGGGGAGGTGTGACGAGGGGGGGGTGTGTGTGACGAGGGGGGGGGGGGGGGGGAAGTGTGTGGAGGGGAAGTGTGTGGAGGGGGGGAGTGTGTGACGGAGGGGGGGAGAGTGTCTGACGAGAGGAGGAGAGTTGTGACCAGGAGTGTGTGTGACGAGGGGGGTTGGGTGACGAGGGGGGTTGGGTGAGTGTGTGACGGGGGGCGGGGAATGTGTGACGGGGGCGGGGGGGGGAGAGTGTGTGACGGAGGGGGGAGAGTGTGTGACGAGGGGGGAGGGGGGGGAAGAGTGTGTGACGAGGGGGGGAGAGTGTGTGGGGAGGGGGAAGAGTGTGTGACGAGGGGGGAGGGCGGTAGAGTGTGTGACGAAGGGGGGGAGAGTGTGTGACGAGTGGGGGGAGAGTGTGTGACGAGGGGGGAGGGGGGAGAGTGTGTGACGAGGGGGGAGGGCGGTAGAGTGTGTGACGAAGGGGGGGAGAGTGTGTGACGAGTGGGGGGAGAGTGTGTGACGAGGGGGGAGGGGGGGAGAGTGTGTGACGAGGGGGGAGGGAGGGAGAGTGTGTGACGAGTGGGGGGAGAGTGTGACATGGGGGGGGGAGGGGGGGAGAGTGTGTGTCGAGGGGGGGGGGAGAGTGTGTGACGAGGGGGGGGGAGAGTGTGTGACGAGGGGGGGGGAGAGTGTGTGACGAGGGGGGGAGAATGTGACGGGGGGGGGGAGTGTGACCGGGGGGGGGGGGGCGCGGAGAGTGTGTGACGAGGGGGGGGGAGAGTGTGTGACGAGGGGGGGAGAATGTGACGGGGGGGGGGGGGAGTGTGACCGGGGGGGGGGGCGGAGAGTGTGTGACGAGGAGGGGGGGAGAGAGAGTGTGTGACGAGGGGGGGGGAGAGTGTGTGACGAGGGGGGGGGGGGAGAGTGTGACAAGGGGGGGAGAGTGTGACACGAGGCGGGGAGGGCGGGAGAGTGTGACACGAGGGGCGGGGGGGAGAGTGTGACACGAGGGGCGGGGGGGAGAGTGTGACACGAGGGGGGGAGAGTGTGACACGAGATGGGGAGTGGGGGGAGAGTGTGACACGAGGGGGGGAGAGTGTGACACGAGATGGGGAGTGGGGGGAGAGTGTGTGTCGAGGGTGGGGGGAGAGTGTGTGACGAGGGGGAGGAGAGTGTGTGACAAGGGGGGGGAGAGGTGGAGAGTGTGACGGAGGGGGGAAGAGTGTGACGAGGAGGGGGAGGGCGGGAGAGTGTGTGACGAGGGGGGGGAGGGGGGGGGAGTGTGTGACGAGGGGGGAGGGGGGGGGGAAGAGTGTGTGACGAGGGGGGAGGGGGGGGAGTGTGTGACGAGGCGGGAGGGGGGGAAGAGTGTGTGACGAGGGGGGAGGGGGGGAAGAGTGTGTGACGAGGGGCGAGTGGGGGGGAGAGTGTGACGAGGGGCGAGGGGGGGGGGAGAGTGTGACGAGGGGCGAGGGGGGGGGAGAGTGTGACGAGGGGGAGGGGGGGGAGAGTGTGTGACGAGGGGGGAGTGGGGGGGGAGAGTGTGACGAGGGGCGAGGGGGGGGGGAGAGTGTGACGAGGGGGAGGGGGGGGGAGAGTGTGTGACGAGGGGGGAGGGGGGGGAGAGTGTGAGGGGAGGGGGGGGGTGGGAGTGGGGGGGGGAGTGTGAGGGGGGGGGAAGAGTGTGAGGGGTGGGGGGGGGGACAGTGTGAGGGGTGGGGGGGGGAGAGTGTGAGGGGTGGGGGGGGAGAGTGTGAGGGGAGGGGGGGGGAGAGTGTGAGGGAGGGGGGGGGAGAGTGTGAGGGGAGGGGGGGGAGAGTGTGTGTGTGACGAGGGGGGGGGAGTGTGTGTGACGAGGGGGGGGGAGAGTGTGTGACGAGGGGGGGGGAGAGTGTGTGACGAGGGGGGGGGAGAGTGTGTGACGAGGGGGGGGGAGAGTGTGTGACGAGGGGGGGGGAGAGTGTGTGACGAGGGGGGGAGAGTGTGTGACGAGGGGGGTTTGTGTGTGTGACGAGGGGGGGGTGTGTGTGACGAGGGGGGGGGGGGGGAGTGTGTGGAGGGGGGGAGTGTGTGACGGAGGGGGGGAGAGTGTCTGACGAGAGGAGGAGAGTTGTGACGAGGGGGGGCAGGGGGGGAGTGTGTGTGACGAGGGGGGTTTGTGTGTGTGACGAGGGGGGGGTGTGTGTGACGAGGGGGGGGGGTGGAGTGTGTGACGAGGGGGGTTTGTGTGTGTGACGAGGGGGGGGTGTGTGTGACGAGGGGGGGGGGGGGGGTGAGTGTGTGGAGGGGGGGAGTGTGTGACGGAGGGGGGGAGAGTGTCTGACGAGAGGAGGAGAGTTGTGACGAGGGGGGGCAGGGGGGGAGTGTGTGTGACGAGGGGGGTTTGTGTGTGTGACGAGGGGGGGGTGTGTGACGAGGGGGGGGGGGGGGGAGTGTGTGGAGGGGGGGAGTGTGTGACGGAGGGGGGGAGAGTGTCTGACGAGAGGAGGAGAGTTGTGACGAGGGGGGGAGTGTGTGTGACGAGGGGGGTTTGTGTGTGTGACGAGGGGGGGGTGTGTGTGACGAGGGGGGGGGGTGGGGGAGTGTGTGGAGGGGGGGAGTGTGTGACGGAGGGGGGGGAGAGTGTCTGACGAGAGGAGGAGAGTTGTGACGAGGGGGGGCAGGGGGGGAGTGTGTGTGACGAGGGGGGTTGGGTGAGTGTGTGACGCGGGGCGGGGAATGTGTGACCGGGGGGGGGGGAGAGTGTGTGGGGAGGGGGGGGGAAGAGTGTGTGGGGAGGGGGGGGGAGAGTGTGACACGAGGCGGGGAGGGCGGGAGAGTGTGACACGAGGGGCGGGGGGGAGAGTGTGACACGAGGGGCGGGGGGGAGAGTGTGACACGAGGGGGGGAGAGTGTGACACGAGATGGGGAGTGGGGGGAGAGTGTGTGTCGAGGGGGGGGAAAGAGTGTGTGACGAGGGGGAGGAGAGTGTGTGACGAGGGGGGGGAGAGGTGGAGAGTGTGACGAGGAGGGGGAGGGCGGGAGAGTGTGTGACGAGGGGGGGGGGGGGAGTGTGTGACGAGGGGGGAGGGGGGGGAGAGTGTGTGACGAGGGGGGAGGGGGGGGAGAGTGTGTGACGAGGGGGGAGGGGGGGGAGAGTGTGTGACGAGGGGGGAGGGGGGGGAGAGTGTGTGACGAGGGGCGAGGGGGGGGGAGAGTGTGACGAGGGGGAGGGGGGGGGAGAGTGTGTGACGAGGGGGGAGGGGGGGAGAGTGTGTGACGAGGGGGGAGGGGGGGAGAGTGTGTGACGAGGGGGAGGGGGGGAGAGTGTGTGACGAGGGGGAGGGGGGGGGAGAGTGTGTGACGAGGGGGGAGGGGGGGAGAGTGTGTGACGAGGGGGGAGGGGGGGAGAGTGTGTGACGAGGGGGGAGGGGGGGAGAGTGTGTGACGAGGGGGGATGGGGGGAGAGTGTGTTACGAGGGGGAGGGGGGGGAGAGTGTGACGAGGGGGAGGGGGGGGGAGAGTGTGTGACGAGGGGGGAGGGGGGGAGAGTGTGTGACGAGGGGGGAGGGGGGGAGAGTGTGTGACGAGGGGGGAGGGGGGGAGAGTGTGTGACGAGGGGGGATGGGGGGAGAGTGTGTGACGAGGGGGGGGAAGAGTGTGACGAGGGGGGGGAGAGTGTGTGACGAGTGTGTGACGAGGGGGGGGAGAGTGTGTGACGGGGGGGGAGAGTGTGTGACGAGGGGTGTGACGAGAGGGGGGTGGGAAAGAGTGTGTGACGAGGGAGGGAGTGTTTGACGAGGGGGGGGTGGGGAGTGTGTGACAAGGGTAGGGGGAGTGTGTGACGAGGTGGGGGGGGGGGAGTGTGTGACGAGGGGGGGAGAGTGTGTGGGGAGTGGGGGGGGAGTGTGTGCGGAGGGGGGGGGGGGGGAGTGTGTGACGAGGTGGGGGGGGGAAGTGTGTGGCGGGGGGGTAACGAGAGGGGGGGGAAGTGTGTGACAAGGGGGTGAGGGAGTGTGTAACGAGGGGGGGGGAGAGTGTGTGACAATGGGGGGAGGGGGGGAAGAGTGTGACGAGGGGGGGAGGGAGTGTGTGACGATGGGGGGAGGGAGTGTGTGACGATGGGGGGAGGGAGTGTGTGTGTGACGAGGGGGGGAGGGAGTGTGTGACGATGGGAGGGGGGGGGGGAGAGTGTGACGAGGGGGGGAGAGTGTGTGACGATGGGAGGGGGGGGGAGAGTGTGACGAGGGGGGGAGAGTGGGGGGGGAGTGTGTGCGGAGGGGGGGGGGGGGAGTGTGTGACGAGGCGGGAGGGGGGGGAAGAGTGTGTGACGAGGGGGGAGGGGGGGGAAGAGTGTGTGACGAGGGGGGGGGGGGGAGTGTGACGAGGGGCGAAGGGGGGGGAGAGTGTGTGACGAGGCGGAGGGGGGGGAGAGTGTGTGACGAGGGGGGAGGGGGGGAGAGTGTGTGACGAGGGGGGATGGGGGGAGAGTGTGTGACGAGGGGGGGGGAAGAGTGTGACGAGGGGGGGGAGAGTGTGTGACGGGGGGGGGGAGAGTGTGTGACGAGGGGGAAGAGTGTGTGACGAGGGGTGTGACGAGAGGGGGGCGGGAAAGAGTGTGTGACGAGGGGGGGAGTGTTTGACGAGGGGGGGGGGGAGTGTGTGACAAGGGTAGGGGGAGTGTGTGACGAGGTGGGGGGGGAAGTGTGTGGCGGGGGGGAGGGGGAGTGTGTGACGAGGTGGGGGGGGGAAGTGTGTGGCGGGGGGGTAACGAGAGGGTGGGGGGGTAACGAGAGGGGGGGGGAAGTGTGTGACAAGGGGGTGAGGGAGTGTGTAACGAGGGGGGGAGAGTGTGTGACAATGGGGGGAGGGGGGGAGAGTGTGACGAGGGGGGGGAGGGAGTGTGTGACGATGGGGGGAGGGGGGGAGTGTGTGACGGGGAGGGGGGGGAGTGTGTGACGAGGGGGGGAGGGAGTGTGTGACGATGGGGGGAGGGAGTGTGTGTGTGACGAGGGGGGGAGGGAGTGTGTGACGAGGGGGGGAGAGTGTGTGACGAGGGGGGGAGAGTGTGTGACGAGGGGGGGAGAGTGTGTGACGAGGGGGGGAGAGTGTGTGACGAGGGGGGGAGAGTGTGTGACGAGGGGGGAGAGTGTGTGACGAGGGGGGGAGAGTGTGTGACGAGGGGGGGAGAGTGTGTGACGAGGGGGGGAGAGTGTGTGACGAGGGGGGGAGAGTGTGTGACGAGGGGGGGAGAGTGTGTGACGAGGGGGGGAGAGTGTGTGACGAGGGGGGGAGAGTGTGTGACGAGGGGGGGAGAGTGTGTGACGAGGGGGGGAGAGTGTGTGACGAGGGGGGGAGAGTGTGTGACGAGGGGGGGAGAGTGTGTGACGATGGGGGGAGAGTGTGTGACGATGGGGGGATGGGGGGGTGAGTGTGACGAGGGGGGAGAGTGTGTGGGGAGGGGGGGGGGGAGTGTGTGGGGAGGGGGGGGGAGTGTGTGGGGAGGGGGGGGGGAGTGTGTGGGGAGGGGGGGGGGAGTGTGTGGGGAGGGGGGGGGGAGTGTGTGGGGAGGGGGGGGAGTGTGTGGGGAGGGGGGGGGAGTGTGTGGGGAGGGGGGGGAGAGTGTGTGGGGAGGGGGGAGAGTGTGTGACGCGGGGGGGGGGAGTGTGTGACGAGGGGAGGGGGGGGGAGTGTATGACGAGGGGGGGAGGGGGAGTGTCTGACGAGGGGGGGTAGTGTGTGCCGAGGGGGGTGGGGGAGTGTGTGCCGAGGGGGGTGGGGGAGTGTGTGGGGAGGGGTGGGAGTGAGTAACTTGGCGGGGGGGGAGTGTGTGGGGAGGGGCGGGGGGCGGGGGGGAGAGTGTGCGACGAGGGGCGGGGAGTGTGTGACGGCGGGGGGCGAGGGGGGGAGAGTGTGTGTGGAGGGGGGAGAGTGTGTGTTGGGGGGGAGAGTGTGTGACGAGGGGGGAGGGGGAAGTGTGTGTAACGAGGGGGGAGGGGGGAGAGTGTGTGACGGGAGGAGGGGAGAGAGTGTGTGACGAGGGGGGGGGGAGAGTGTGTGACGGGAGGAGGGGAGAGAGTGTGTGACGAGGGGGGGAGGGGGGAGAGTGTGTGACGGGAGGAGGGGAGAGAGTGTGTGACGAGGGGGGGGGAGAGTGTGTGACGAGGGGGGGGAGGGGGGAGAGTGTGTGACGAGGGGGGGAGGGGGGAGAGTTTGTGACGAGGGGGGGAGGGGGGAGAGTGTGTGACGAGGGGGGGAGGGGGGAGAGTGTGTGACGAGGGGGGGAGGGGGGAGAGTGTGTGACGAGGGGGGGAGGGGGGAGAGTGTGTGACGAGGGGGGGAGGGGGGAGAGTTTGTGACGAGGGGGGGAGGGGGGAGAGTGTGTGACGAGGGGGGGAGGGGGGAGAGTGTGTGACGAGGGGGGGAGGGGAGAGAGTGTGTGACGAGGGGGGGGGGAGAGTGTGTGACGAGGGGGGGAGGGGGGAGAGTGTGTGACGGGAGGAGGGAAGAGAGTGTGTGAGGAGGGGAGAGAGTGTGTGACGAGGGGGGAGAGTGTGTGACGAGGGGGGAAGAGTGTGTGACGAGGGGGGAGAGTGTGTGACGAGGGGGGAGGGGGGAGAGTTTGTGACGAGGGGGGGAGGGGGGAGAGTGTGTGACGAGGGGGGAGAGTGTGTGACGAGGGGGGAGGGGGGAGAGTTTGTGACGAGGGGGGAGGGGGGAGAGTTTGTGACGAGGGGGGGAGGGGGGAGAGTGTGTGACGAGGGGGGGAGGGGGGAGAGTGTGTGACGAGGGGGGGAGGGGGGAGAGTGTGTGACGAGGGGGGGAGGGGGGAGAGTGTGTGACGAGGGGGGGAGGGGGGAGAGTGTGTGACGAGGGGGGGAGGGGGGAGAGTGTGTGACGAGGGGGGGAGGGGGGAGAGTGTGTGACGAGGGGGGGAGGGGGAGAGTGTGTGACGAGGGGGGGAGGGGGGAGAGTGTGTGACGAGGGGGGAGAGTGTGTGACGAGGGGGGGGGGGGGGAGAGTGTGTGACGAGGGGGGAGGGGGGAGAGTGTGTGACGAGGGGGGGAGGGGGAGAGTGTGTGACGAGGGGGGGAGGGGGAGAGTGTGTGACGAGGGGGGGAGGGGGGAGAGTGTGTGACGAGGGGGGAGAGTGTGTGACGAGGGGGGGAGGGGGGAGAGTGTGTGACGAGGGGGGGAGGGGGAGAGTGTGTGACGAGGGGGGGAGGGGGGAGAGTGTGTGACGAGGGGGGGAGGGGGAGAGTGTGTGACGAGGGGGGGAGGGGGGAGAGTGTGTGACGAGGGGGGAGAGTGTGTGACGAGGGGGGGGGGGGGAGAGTGTGTGACGAGGGGGGGAGGGGGAGAGTGTGTGACGAGGGGGGGAGGGGGAGAGTGTGTGACGAGGGGGGAGGGGGGAGAGTGTGTGACGAGGGGGGGAGGGGGGAGAGTGTGTGACGAGGGGGGGAGGGGGGAGAGTGTGTGACGAGGGGGGGAGGGGGGAGAGTGTGTGACGAGGGGGGGAGGGGGAGAGTGTGTGACGAGGGGGGGAGGGGGGAGAGTGTGTGACGAGGGGGGGAGGGGGGAGAGTGTGTGACGAGGGGGGGAGGGGGGAGAGTGTGTGACGAGGGGGGGAGGGGGAGAGTGTGTGACGAGGGGGGGAGGGGGAGAGTGTGTGACGAGGGGGGGAGGGGGGAGAGTGTGTGACGAGGGGGGAGAGTGTGTGACGAGGGGGGGAGGGGGGAGAGTGTGTGACGAGGGGGAGGGGGGGGGAGAGTGTGTGACGAGGGGGGGAGGGGGGAGAGTGTGTGACGAGGGGGGGAGGGGGAGAGTGTGTGACGAGGGGGGGAGGGGGAGAGTGTGTGACGAGGGGGGGAGGGGGAGAGTGTGTGACGAGGGGGGGAGGGGGAGAGTGTGTGACGAGGGGGAAGGGGAAGGGTGTGTGACGAGGGGGGGAGGGGGGAGAGTGTGTGACGAGGGGGGGAGGGGGAGAGTGTGTGACGAGGGGGGGAGGGGGAGAGTGTGTGACGAGGGGGGGAGGGGAAGGGTGTGTGACGAGGGGGGGAGGGGGGAGAGTGTGTGACGAGGGGGGGAGGGGGGAGATGTGTGGGACGAGGGGGGGAGGGGGGAGATGTGTGGGGAGGGGGGGGGAGAGTGTGTGACGTGTGGGGAGGGGGGGGAGAGTGTGTGACGAGGGGGGGAGGGGGGAGAGTGTGTGACGAGGGGGGAGTGTGTGACAAGGGGGGCGGGGGGAATGTGTGACGAGGGGAGGGGTGGGGAGTGTATGACGAGGGGGGAAGTGTCTGACGAGGGGGGGGAGCGGGGGTGTAGTGTGTGCCGAGGGGGGTGGGGGAGTGTGTGGGGAGGGGTGGGAGTGAGTAACTTAGGGGGGGAGTGTGTGGGGAGGGGCGGGGTGGGGGGGAGTGTGCGACGAGGGGCGGGGCGGGGAGTGTGTGACGAGGGGGGAGAGTGTGTGACGAGGGGGGGAGAGTGTGTGACGAGGGGGGGAGGGGGAGGGGAGAGAGTGTGACGGGGGGGGGGAGGGGGGAGAGTGTGTGACGAGGGGGGGGGAGGGGGAGAGTGTGTGACGAGGGGGAGGAGGGGGGAGAGTGTGTGACGAGGGGGGGGGAGGGGGGAGAGTGTGTGACGAGGGGGGGGGAGGGGGGAGAGTGTGTGACGAGGGGGGAGAGTGTGTGACGAGGGGGAAGAGTGTGTGACGAGGGGGAAGAGTGTATGACGAGGGGGGGAGGGGGGAGAGTGTGTGACGAGGGGGGGGGAGGGGGAAGAGTGTGTGACGAGGGGGGGAGGGGGGAGAGTGTGTGACGAGGGGGGGAGGGGGGAGAGTGTGTGACGAGGGGGAGGAGGGTGGTTGAGTGTGTGACGAGGGGGAGGTGTTGTGTGACGAGGGGGGGAGAGTGTGTGTTGGGGGGGAGAGTGTGTGACGACGGGGGGGAGGGGAGAGAGTGTGTGACGAGGGGGGGAGAGTGTGTGACGAGGGAGAGAGGGGGGGAAGAGTGTGACGAGGGGAGGAGGGGGGGGGAGAGTGTGTGGGGAGGGAGAGTGTGTGACGACGGGGAGGAGAGTGTGTGTTGGGGGGGAGAGTGTGTGACGACGGGGGGGAGGGGGGAGAGTGTGTGACGAGGGGGGGAGAGAGTGTGTGACGAGGGGGGAGAGTGTGTGACTAGGGGGGAGAGTGTGTGACGAGGGGGGGGAGAGTGTGTGACGAGGGGGGGAGAGTGTGTGACGAGGGAGAGAGGGGGGGGAAGAGTGTGTGACGAGGGGGGGAGGGGGGGGAGAGTGTGTGGGGAGGGGGGGAGAGTGTGTGACGAGGGGGGGAGGGGGGGAAAGAGTGTGTGACGAGGGGGGGAGGGGGGGAGAGTGTGTGACGAGGGGGGGGAGAGTGTGTGACGAGGGGGGGGGTGAGAGTGTGACGAGGGGGTGGGGTGAGAGTGTGACGAGGGGGGGGTGAGAGTGTGACGAGGGGGGGGTGAGAGTGTGACGAGGGTGAGGTTGTGTGTGACGAGGGGGGGTTGAGTGTGTGACGAGGGACGGGGGGTGACGAGGGGCGGGGGGGGCAGTGTGTGATGAGGGACGAGGGAGGGGAGTGGTGACGAGGGGGGGGGTGAATGTGTGACGTGGGGGGGAGGGGGGGTGAGTGTGTGATGAGTTGGGGGGGGAGTGTGTGGCAGGGGGGGTAGTGTGTGACAAGGGGTGGGGGGGGGGAGTGTGTGACGAGGGGGGGAGGGAGTGTGTGGCGGGGCGGGGTAACGAGAGGGGGTGGGGGAAGTGTGTGACAAGGGGGTGAGGGAGTGTGTGACGAGGGGGAGAGAGTGTGTGACGAGGTGGGGAGGGGTGTGCTCGGTTGTGTTTGGGGTCTGAGACCGTGTCGTCTTCCCGCAGATAATGAAGGAGATTAAGGAGCAGATGATTCAGATTTATCAATTTCCAGGGACGGAAGACACCGACGGAAATAAGTTGATGAAGAAATTTAAGGTAATAATTTATACCCAGTGTGAGTGATTCACTCCCCATACAGCACTCCGATTATCGCAACACTGAGAGTGATTCACTCCCCATACAGCACTCCGATTATACCCACAGTGTGAGTGACTCACTCCCCATACAGCACTCCGATTATCGCAACACTGAGAGTGACTCACTCCCCATACAGCACTCTGATTATACCCTCACTGAGAGTGACTCACTCCCCATACAGCACTCCGATTATACCCACAGTGTGAGTGACTCACTCCCCATACAGCACTCCGATTATCGCAACACTGAGAGTGACTCACTCCCCATACAGCACTCTGATTATACCCTCACTGAGAGTGACTCACTCCCCATACAGCACTCCGATTATACCCACAGTGTGAGTGACTCACTCCCCATACAGCACTCCGATTATCGCAACACTGAGAGTGACTCACTCCCCATACAGCACTCCGATTATACCCACAGTGTGAGTGACTCACTCCCCATACAGCACTCCGATTATACCCACAGTGTGAGTGACTCACTCCCCATACAGCACTCTGATTATACCCTCACTGAGAGTGACTCACTCCCCATACAGCACTCCGATTATACCCACAGTGTGAGTGACTCACTCCCCATACAGCACTCCGATTATCGCAACACTGAGAGTGACTCACTCCCCATACAGCACTCCGATTATACCCACAGTGTGAGTGACTCACTCCCCATACAGCACTTCGATTATCGCAACACTGAGAGTGACTCACTCCCCATACAGCACTTCGATTATCGCAACACTGAGAGTGACTCACTCCCCATACAGCACTCCGATTATACCCACAGTGTGAGTGACTCACTCCCCATACAGCACTCCGATTATCGCAACACTGAGAGTGACTCACTCTCCATACAGCACTCCGATTATACCCACAGTGTGAGTGACTCACTCCCCATACAGCACTTCGATTATCGCAACACTGAGAGTGACTCACTCCCCATACAGCACTCCGATTATACCCACAGTGTGAGTGACTCACTCCCCATACAGCACTCCGATTATCGCAACACTGAGAGTGACTCACTCTCCATACAGCACTCCGATTATACCCACAGTGTGAGTGACTCACTCCCCATACAGCCCTCCGATTATACCCAGTGTGAGTGACTCATTCCCCATACAGCACTCCGATTATCGCAACACTGAGAGTGACTCACTCCCCATACAGCACTCCGATTATACCCACAGTGAGAGTGACTCACTCCCCATACAGCATTCCGATTCAGTGAGGTGTCTGGTATAATCTATCGATGTCTCTTTGTGGCTTTCTGCTCCCATCTCCATGTATCTGTATCATTGTAATTCTAGTGAAAAGCTGAGGCCGCATGTGTCGGGGACACCACTAGTCAGATGCTGCCAATTGTGGTACATAACATTACCCCTATTGTCTGTCTCGCCTATTCACACAGCGAGTGATTGGGATCTGAACTGTACTGCCTGAAGCATCATAGGCCGTACCCCGTGTCGAGGATGACTTGCTTCCACGCCGAAAAAGGATGAGTTCACAGGTGTTTCAATGAAGAACCTAATATTCCAGTCCCTGAACTACATACTGAAGGGTGGAAGATGCCTGTGCGTGGATTTTTTAACATGTGGTGACTGTTGCACACCAGCCACCACATGGGCTTGACAGAGCGAGGTCTTGGTCCAGTGGCAAGGGTTAACCAGGACGACTGGAGACCTGCTCTGCTGCACAGACCTAGTGCGCACACATATCGCAGTGTGGGCTGGTCCATGCTGCCCCTGGGCCCTCGCCTCTCCTGGGCCCCATCTCTCGCTCCCCCCCGCCCGGGCCCCGAAATCTCATCCCTCTTATGAACTCTTGCCGCTCCTTCACCCCGACCTCGCCACTCCTTCTGTACCTGCTCACCCTGCAGTCAGCCGTTGCCCTCCTGCAGCAGCATGCGCTGCTCCCTTTAATGGCCCCAGCCTGCCGATTTCCAGCTGCTTGAGAGGGTGGTGGAGGCAGACTCGATCGCAGCTTTCAAAAGGGAAATGGATAAGTACCTGAAGTAAAAAAAATGACACGGCTATGTGGAAGGGCGGCGGAGTGGGATTGGCTGAGGTGGTACAGGCTCGACGGGCTGAATGGCCTCGTATGCTGTAACCATTCTGTGATTCTGCTTGCCAGGTCAAATGCCTTCTGGAAGTTCATACAAATAGCATCCATCGACTCCCCCGAACATTAGTTACTTGCTCAAAGGATTCAACTTGGTTCTTTCGGCATGACCTGCCCTTTACTAATCCATGCTGACTCTCTCTGATAAGCTCATGTTTCTCCAAATGCTTCGTTACTTTGTCCCCAAAACAGATTCTAGTAACTTCCCCACAACAGACGTTCAACACACAGGTCTATAAGTTCCTAGTTTATCTCTCTTACACTTCTTATGTAGTACAGTGACTCGGGGCTCAGGGTGGGACTGATCAGGACTGGACACAGGGTTCAGGGTGGGATTGACCAGGACTGGACACAGGGTTCAGGGTGGGACTGACCAGGACTGGACACAGGGTTCAGGGTGGGACTGACCAGGACTGGACATAGGGTTCAGGGTGGGACTGACCAGGACTGGACACGGGGCTCAGGGTGGGACTGACCAGGACTGGACACAGGGCTCAGGGTGGGACTGACCAGGACTGGACACAGGGTTCAGGGTGGGACTGACCAGGACTGGACACAGGGTTCAGGGTGGGACTGACCAGGACTGGACACAGGGTTCAGGGTGGGACTGATCAGGACTGGACACAGGGTTCAGGGTGGGATTGACCAGGACTGGACACAGGGTTCAGGGTGGGACTGACCAGGACTGGACACAGGGTTCAGGGTGGGACTGACCAGGACTGGACACAGGGTTCAGGGTGGGACTGACCAGGACTGGACACAGGGCTCTACACTCACTATGATGAGAGCACCCACTCCCTCCTCTTGCTGTTATGCCCTGATCTGGGTGTGGCGTCTGCTGTTACCTGGTGATGATTGAGACTAATGATGATCTCTTCTCTCCCCAGGATCGTGTGCCACTGGCTGTTGTCGGAAGTAACCTTGTGTTTGAGGTCAGTGGGAAAAAGGTTAGAGGTCGTCAATATCCGTGGGGAGTGGCGGAAGGTAAAACTTCTGTTTATTTCAGCTTCTGTATTCATGCTTTCCACCATCATTCTGTGTAAAAGCCTCTTGGGATCCAGAGGCCCGGCCTGGAGCCAGAGGGCCGGAGGCCCGGCCTGAGCCAGTGGAGGTTATCTCCTGAGTGGGCATTATTGAGGTGATGTGTCACCCTTTTTCTTCCCTGTGATCGATCCTGCACACCTCTTCACTCTACATTCCCCCTGAAATACTCTACCATCAAATAGCTTTTGGACTCGGGCACTCCCTGCCTGTCTCCGAACCTGGACATCAGTTTGTCAATGCCCCAAGTGACACCACCCAATCTACATCAACTTTATCCGACCACGGGATCTCTGACATTTACTCTGGACTCTCTCCTGATTGTTTCCTCTCTATTGACCTTTATTACCAGCATGTACAGCAGGATATATGGATCTTAACCTTGCCCCGCCTGTATAACCTGCCTCTGTCCATTCCCCTGTGTGTTTTGACAAGCCCATCATTTCTACTTCCCTTTTTACTCTTATTTTTCTTGTCTCTTTACCCTCTCCTACATCTTTACTCTCCTGTCATCGTGCCTCCTTTCATTTCTGCCCTCTCGGGTACTCCGCTCTCCCCTACCCCAACCCTTCACACTCCACACCCTCCCCACTCCCCTGCCACAGTCACAGGCTTGACTCCCTCTTAGCAAACCCTGCACGTTCCCATCAAGGCGCCCATCTCTGCCTCCTTCCAACTGACCCATCCGACCCTCCGCCCGAGCTTCTCGCCCAGTGTGCCCAGTGCTAGCTAATCTCGCCCTGCTCCCAGCCACCCTGCTCCCAGCCACCCTGCTCCCAGCCACCCTGCTCCCAGCCACCCTGCTCCCCTCCCTCCCCACTCCCCTCCCTCCCCTCTCCCCGCCCTCGGCACTTCCCACTCCCAGCCACCCCGCTCCCCTCCCTCCCCACTCCCTCGGCACTCCCCTCCCTCCCCACTCCCTCGGCACTCCACTCCCTCGGCACTCCACTCCCTCGGCACTCCACTCCCTCGGCACTCCACTCCCTCCCCGCTCCCCGCTCCCCTCCCTCCCCACTCCCCTCCCTCCCCACTTGCCCTCCCAATGCTGGCCCTGTCACTCCTGCCAGTGGATCAACTATCACCGCCCCTCTCCACATCTCCCTCCACAACGTCCGTTCACTTAAGAGCAAGGATCTTTCAATCCATAAGCTTATTGTGTACGATCGCATCGATGACATGGCTTTGATGGAAACCTGGTTAATGGATGATAACACGTTCCCTTAAAGAAGCCTACCTACCTGGCTATACCTTCTACCACTTGCCCCACCCAAACAGCCGAGGTGACAGTGTAGCTCTCGTCATCAAATCACGGCTCGGTCTGGCCTTCCTCCTCCTCACAGCATCTCATCTTGTTTCACCCCTCACATCCTTTTTCTTTACTGCCTCCCAAGTACCACACCTCACCGAGATATTGTTACTGGACTTCTCCCTCAGCCTCTGCACCGAGTGACTTCTCGTTCTTCTTCCAACCTTCATCTCAACCCCTTATGCTCTCTCTCCTGAGTTCACTGCTGCCCAATCCTCCCTCCATATAAACCACACTCCCCGTTTCCGCAGACACCTCCTCGACCTTGCCATCTCGCATGGCTTATCTGTATAAGGCCATCTCTGATTACCTCTCCGCCCCCTCTCCGCCCCCCTTCCCCCTCTCCGCCCCCCTTCCCCCTCTCCGCCCCCCTTCCCCCTCTCCGCCCCCCTTCCCCCTCTCCGCCCCCCTTCCCCCTCTCCGCCCCCCTTCCCCCTCTCCGCCCCCCTTCCCCCTCTCCGCCCCCCTTCCCCCTCTCCGCCCCCCTTCCCCCTCTCCGCCCCCCTTCCCCCTCTCCGCCCCCCTTCCCCCTCTCCGCCCCCCTTCCCCCTCTCCGCCCCCCTTCCCCCTCTCCGCCCCCCTTCCCCCTCTCCGCCCCCCTTCCCCCTCTCCGCCCCCCTTCCCCCTCTCCGCCCCCCTTCCCCCTCTCCGCCCCCCTTCCCCCTCTCCGCCCCCCTTCCCCCTCTCCGCCCCCCTTCCCCCTCTCCGCCCCCCTTCCCCCTCTCCGCCCCCCTTCCCCCTCTCCGCCCCCCTTCCCCCTCTCCGCTTCTCCGCGCCCCCCCCCCCTTTCCCCTTCCCCCTGTCCGCCCACTTCCTTCTGCATCCACCCCTGAAAACATTCTGCTCCATGTCACTTACAACTGCACTTTCAAATTTCCAACTCTCTGGTCTTTGGCCTTCCATTCATCATGACATTTCTGCAGCTGCTGCTACCTGCCCAACCACTCCCCCACCACCACCTTTGATGCCCTGGTACCCATTAAAACCATTACTCTCTCCCATGCTGGCCGTTCTCCCGGTACTGCCCTGATCTCCGTTCCCTTAAGTCCCAGGGATGCAGACTTGAACATTTATGGCGGACCACAGGTTTTGCCATTCACTGCCAGATCTGGCCGGTCCATATAAAGCACCGCTCCCGTCTACCAAAACTGTTCACTATTCCAGAATCATCCTGGAATGTAAAGATAATCACCAGCTTCTCCTCTACACAACAAACCATTTTCTTAAACCCCTCTCCCCTGCCTCCTCCACCCTCGCCTCCATCAAATGGAGCTCATGGACAACTTTATCACTCAAATGGAGACCATCAGCTACCTCGCCTCTGCACATATTGACTATCACTGCCAACAGTGACTACACTTCAAAGTTCTTCATTGGCTGTAAAGCTATTTGGGACCTCTTGAGGTCTTGAAAGGCGCTATATAAATGCAAGTCTTTCTTTCTTGCTGTCCCTTCCTTCCCCTAGCCCACCAAGCTAAACTCCCTCTAAGGTTCCCCCCTGCCCTAGCTCTGAACTCATATCTTTCTCCAGTTTCTCTCCAATCTCCCCTCATGGTCTTGCCGACCTTATCTTATCCATAAAACCCACCTCCTGCTCCCTCTACCCTATTCCCACTAAACCCTATTCCCATTAAACTGCTGACTACCCAACTTCTCTTCCTGGCCCCCATGTTAGCTGATATAGTTAACCCTTCTCCTCGGGTACTGTCCCACTCCCCTTCAAATCTGCCATCATCCTCAAACGATCCATCCTTACCCTCTCTGTCCTTGCAAACTACCGTCCCATCTCCAACCTCCCTTTCCTCTCCAAAGCCCTTGAACATGTTGTCACCCCCTAAATCTATGCCCATCTTTTCTACAACTCCATGTTTAAACCTCTCCAAACAGATTTCTGCCCGGCCACAGCACTGAAACAGCCCTAAAACAGCCCTCATCAAAGTCACAAATGACATCCTATGTGAGTGTGACAAAGGTAAACTATCCCTCCTCGTCCTCCTCGACCTGTCTGCAGCCCTTGACATGGTTCACCACTCCATCCACCTCCAACACCTCTCCACCACCGTCCAGCTGGGTGGGACTGCATTCGCCTGGTTCTATTCTTATCCATCTAATCGTAGTCAGAGAATCACCTGCAACGGCTTCTCTTCCCACCCCCGCATCGTTCCCTCTGGTGTACCCCCAGGGTCTGTCCTTGGCCCCTCCTATTTCTCATCTACATGCTGCCCCTCGGCGACATCATCCGAAAACAGAGTCAGTTTCCACATGTACGCTGACGTACCCAGCTCTACCTCACCCCCACTTCTCTCAACCCCTCCAAGGGCTCTGACCTGTTACACTCCTTCTCCCACATCCAGTTCTGGATGAGCAGAAACTTTCTCCAATTAAATATTGGGAAGACCAAAGCCATTGTCTTCGGTCCCTGCCACAAA
This sequence comes from Pristiophorus japonicus, assembly GCF_044704955.1. Taxonomy (NCBI): domain Eukaryota; kingdom Metazoa; phylum Chordata; class Chondrichthyes; family Pristiophoridae; genus Pristiophorus; species Pristiophorus japonicus. The sequence continues at coordinate 27,413 of NW_027254496.1, forward strand.
CTCTGTTCCTGAGACACTTCTCACTGGTCACTGTCTAAGGCTGAACCAGACTGTTTGACCCTGAGATGAGCTACTGACCATACAAGACCACCTATTTCCACCTCCATAACATCGCCCAACTCCACCCCTGCCTCAGCTCATCTGCTGCTGAAGTCCTCATCCATTGCTTTGTTACCTCTAGACTTGACTATTCCAACGCAATCCTGGCTGGCCTCCCACATTCTACCCTACATAAACTAGAAATGATCCAAAACTCAGCAGCTCGTGTCCTAACTCGCACCGAGTCCCGCTCACCATCACCCTCTGTGCTCACTGCCCCGTGTCTTAACTCGCACCGAGTCCCGCGCCCCCATCACCCCCTGTGCCCCGTGTCCTAACTCGCACCGAGTCCCGCTCACCCATCACCCCCTGTGCTCACTGCCCCGTGTCCTAACTCTCACCCAGTCCCGCGCACCCATCACCCCCTGTGCTCACTGCCCCGTGTCCTAACTCACAACGAGTCCCGCTCGGCCATTAACCCCTGTGCTCGCTGACCCATGTCCTAACTCGCACCAAGTCCCGCTCACCCATCACCCCCTGTGCTCACTGCCCCGTGTCCTAACTTGCACCGAGTTCTGCTCACTCACTGCCCCGTGTCCTAACTTTCATCGAGTCCTGCTCACTCATCACCCCCTGTGCTCACTGCCCCGTGTCCTAACTCGCACCAAGTCCCGCTCACCCATCACCCCCTGTGTCCCATGTCCTAACTAGCACCGAGTCCCACTCACCCATCATCCCCTGTGTCCCGTGTCCTAACTCGCACCGAGTCCCGCTCACCCATCACACCCTGTGTCCCGTGTCCTAACTCGCACCGAGTCCCGCTCACTGTGCTCACTGACCTACACTGGCTCCCGGTTAATCAATGCTTCGATTTCAGAATCCAGAACAGGAAATACAGATATAAATTGTAGAGACAAAGGATTAATAATCTGGATTACGTTTGTGTTATATCCCAGTATACACAGTACCCAGAGCGTGTACATCAGTGTTATATCCCAGTATACCCAGTACCCAGAGCGTGTGTATCAGTGTTATATCCCAGTATACCCAGTACCCAGAGCGTGTATATCAGTGTTACATCAGTACCCAGAGCGTGTATATCAATGTTACATCAATATCCAGGGCATGTAATCAGTGTTATATCCCAGTATACTCACTACCCAGAGCGTGTATATCAGTGTTGTATCCCAGTATACCCAGTGCCTAGAGCGTGTATATCAGTGTTACATCTATACCCAGAGCGTGTTATATCCCAGTATACCCAGTGCCCAGAGTGTGTATATCAATGTTACTCTGTTATAGATAAGTTAATAAACAACCTCGGGCTGTCTGTGTATCATTGGCAGAGAACGCACTGTGTCTGAATGCTGAAGATATCCATGTGCGGCGGTTGTTAACTGATTCTGTTTTCTTCTCATTCTTTTCCAGTTGAAAATGGAGAGCACTGTGACTTCTCCATTCTACGAAACTTGTTAATCAGGTAAAGCCTTTCATTGTTGGACAATGAGCACTGCCGATTGTTTCATCTCAGTCTAAGCTGTTTCTATCTGCAGGAATGTGCAGTATTCCTGGGGTGTTCATAGAATCATGGACATTTACAATACAGCCGACCAACAGCTGGCTAGCCTAATCCCACTTTCCAGCTCTCGGTCCGTAGCCCTGTAGGTTACGGCACTTCAAATGTACATCCAGGTACTTCTTAAATGTGATGAGGGTTCCTGCCTCTACCACCCTTTCAGGCAGTGAGTTCCAGACCCCCACCGCCCTCTGGGTGAAGACATTTCCCCTCAAATCCCCTCTACCTCCCCCCAATTATTTTAAATCTATGCCCCCTGGTTGTTGCCCCCTCTGCTGAGGGAAACAGGTCCTTCCTATCCACTCTATCCAGGCCCCTTATAATTTTATACACCTCAATCAGGTCTCCCCTCAGCCTCCCCTGTTCCAAAGAAAACAAACCCAGCATCTCCAATCTTTCCTCATAGCCAAAATTCTCCAGTACAGGCAACATTCTTGTAATTCTCCTCTCTACCCTCTCCAGTGCAATCACATCCTTCCTGTAATGTGGTGACCAGAACTGCACGCAGTACTCCAGCTGTGGCCTAACCAGTGTGTTATACAATTCAAGCATAACCTCCCAGCTCTTGTATTCCATGCCTCGACTAATAAAGGCAAGTATTCCGTATGCCTTCTTAACCACCTTATCTACCAGGCCTGCTACCTTCAGGGATCTGTGGACCTGAACTCCAAGGTCCCTTTGTTCCTCTACACATCTCAGTGTCCTACCATTTAATAGGCCCGAAATTCATCAACATATTACCCACTACCTCCAGCTTATCGCCCAAAATGAAATGTTGGTGAAAAACCGCTGACATACCGCTCGGCAGGAGTTTCAACATTGGCATACAGGCGAGCGGTATGCACACCGTCCGCCGTGGAGAACCGCCTGCAGACCGCCCACCAAGTGCACGTTTCATCACATACCGCCGACATACCACCGTCCTGGAGAAGGTGTTTTTACGCGATGGTAAGTGGTCGGGAATGGGCGGTAGTGCTCGCAGCTGCCATTTTGAAATTGGGAATAGTCAGCTAAAGCAGCACCTCTATTTCTGGGGTGAGCAGGGACTTTACCGTGCGAGTTACCATGTGAGTTACAGTGGGAAAGGTGCTTTTATTGATACTGAGTAACTTATTAAGATCAAAGGCACTTTTAGTTTTTTTTTCATTGAAAAATTTTCTGGAGATTTAAAAAGAATGGGGCCTGTACTATCTCAGCCTGTATTGCTGACTACCTGTCTAATGCAGGATCCAGATGGGAGGAGGTTTATTGAGCAGAGTTGTCAGGGTAATGGAGGAGGTCGCAGACTGAGGAGGAGAAGGAGGCCTTACCCCCAAAGGATTTTCAGGGAGAAGTGCTCATACTTGGACCTGACTGATCGACAGGCTGCGCTTCCGAAAAGAGGTGATCACTGAGATTTGGCAGCTCGTTAAGGCAGACTTGCAGCCCAGTACCACCATCATTACTGCACTCTCTGTGGAGGTGAAGGTGACTGCGGCACTTTCCTTTTATGTATGTGGCTCTTTTCAGGCATCGGCTGGGGACATATGCTGCATTTGTCAGGTAACCGAAGCACTGTATGCACGCCGGATGGAATTTTTAAACTTCCCAATGACCAGGGAGGCACAGAGTGAGAGGGCTTTGGGATTTGCACGTATTGCCGGCTTCCCCAAGGTGTAGCGTGCTGTTGACTGTACCATATTTGCCCTGCGAGCACCATTACAGGAGGCGGAGGTGTACCGAAACTGTAAGGGATTCCACTCCCTCAACGTGCAGCTGGTCTGTGACCATACACAGTGTATAATGGTAGTGAATGGCAACTTTCCAGGGAGCATCCATGATGCGCACATCTTGCGTGAGAGCATTGTGTCTGGCCTGTTGAAGTCTGAGCCACAAGGTCAATGCTGGATGTTGGGGCACAAAGGGTATGGCCTCGTCACCTGGCACTTGACCCCCTGTGGGACCCTCAGACAGAAGTCGAGCAATGATATAATAAGAGCCATATAGCCACACGTAACAGACAATGGGAGTGCTGAAGCAGCGCTTTCGCTGCTTGGCCCACTCGGGAGGCAGGCTGCAGTACTACCCTGAGCAGGTTGCTCAGTTCACAGAGGTGTGCTGCATGTTGCATCATTTAGCAATCATGTGGGGACAGGGATTGCCACAGGGGACTGCAGGACCACCTGAGAGAGAGTGCAGGAGATGGAGGAGGAAGAGGAGAAAAATGAGGTGGGGGGGGGAGGCGAGGCGGGGTGTGGTGGATGAGGAGGAGCTTCCAGATGAACCCGTGGCACCACCCCCCAACACCACAGCGGAGGGCACGTGGAGCGTGTGCCACTGCAAAATTGTTACATCAGCAGCTCATAAATGAACACTTTGCTTGAATGTGGAGAGCTGCGTTTTGGGACCCTGATGACTGTTACTCCAAAAATTTGACACTGTACAAGAGAGTGCTTAAATTCAATTCAAATGTTTATGTAAAAAATATACAGAAATTTTTAAACTTTGTAAAACTTTATAACTATAAAACAACTTTAACAACTTGAATAAACTTTTAAAATCAAACTTCAATTATTAAATGAGCAACTACAACAAAGCACCTTTTACTGTCCGCAACCTCGACCGCGTGCTCCACCACCCTTGGGACTTTCTTACTCCTGCCCTTCCCCTTGCCACTGCCTCTGAGCCCGGACCTCCCTGTGGTGGTACCAAGCTGCCGTGCAGCAGTGCATCCCCAGTGCTGTTGCTGTTGTTGCAGGCGGGGAGGTTCCACGCCATGTCCCGATCCCATTGATTGCAGCATGGCATCGACAGAGTCGGCGATTCGCTCCATCCCGGTGATCAGACCGTGGGTCAGGGTTACATGAGTACATAGTAGAATGACAGCGCAGTTTTGCCAATGTCCACCACTGCTGCATTACATATTGCAGACAGACAATATACATCTATGCATTGCGTTACATGCCCCCAACATTGCAGTACATCACATGAGGCCAACGTTACTGGCATGACGGGACCGCAACACAGACTGGGGATTGTATTGAACTGACCATCCTGTGAGTGGGTCAGCTCCAATGCCGTGGTGGCACGGTTTCTATTCCCGACCAGCGACAAGGCACGGCTCTCTATTTCTCTCTGGCTCTTGGGTTGTGGGTCCTCTCCCCGTACACCGCTGGCCCACTGCTATTGCAGATGTCATCTTCTGCAGAAAGTGAAGGAAATGAAAGTAAAAATCTTCAATCCATTTAACATTGCAGACACACAGATTTACACACACACACACACACACACACACACACATCAAAACACTGTGTTGATCCTCTTGTCATTGCCTGAAAGCACAAATACATCGCCGTAACCTTAAGATAAATAACATCATCCATCTGACACAGAACTTACATTTACACGGCACGTAGGGGATGCATAAATAAAATCATGACTTACTCTTGCAACCCTCACCAGATTATTCCACCTCTTACAGCACCTTTCCCCGGTGCGTACCATTGTACTTGTGGAGGACACAGCCTCCCCGATCTCGCCCCATATTCTGTTGTACACCTTTGGGGGGGCGGGGGGGGGGGAGAGACTTTCCACGACCACCCTTCGTTAGCTCGCAGTTTCTCTCCGTAATATTCTCCAGAAGGGCAGGTAACTCCATCTTGTCGAAGGCGGGCGCCCTCAACCTCCCATCCTTCTCCCAAAATCGTGGGTAAAAAGCTTCTCTGAAAAAAAACTAGAAAAAAACTGCGCATGCGCAATGCACTGCTGCACCGTCCATCAACAAGAAAGTCAATCTGGATCGATCTTACCGACTGCCCGCTGCATACCACTGCCATACTGCCGAGAAATGGGCACACCTTCTGTAATGACCAATTTCAGGCCCAATGTGTATTCACGTGCCTTGTTACACCTCCCCAGATGCATTACCTCACACCTCTCTGGATTGAATTCCATTTGCCACTGTTCTGCCCACCTGACCAGTTCATTGATATTTTCCTGCAGTCCACAGCTTTCTTCTTCATTATCAACCACACAGACTATTTTAGTGTCATCTGCAAACTTCTTACATTTAAGTCCAGGTCATTGATATATACCACAAAAAGCAAGGGACCCAGCACTGAGCCCTGTGGAAACCCACTGGATATAGCCTTCCAGTCACAAACACACCCATTACCCTTTGCTTCCTGCCTCTGAGACAATTTTGGATCCAACTTGCCACTTTGTCCTGGATCCCAAGGGCTTTTACTTTTGTGACCAGTCTGCCATGTGGGACCTTATCAAAAGCCTTGCTAAAATCCACTACCCTCATCGATCCTCCTGGTACCTCCTTAAAAAATGCAATCAAATTGTGGGAATGAGCAGCGTATCCAGAGATGGTGATCGGGAATGTGCGGTGTTCCCGGGATGGTGATCGGGAATGTGCGGCGTTCCCGGGATGGTGATCAGGAATGTGCGGCGTTTCCAGGATGGTGATCGGGAATGTGTGGCGTTCCCGGGATGTGGGAATGTACGGCATTCCAGGGATATGGGAATGTGCGGCGTTCCCAGGATGTGGGAATGTCCGCCGTTTCCGGGACGGTGATCGTGAATGTGCGCCGTTCCCGGGACGGTGATCGTGAATGTGCGCCGTTCTCAGGATGTGGGAATGTGCGGTGTTCTCGGGATGGTTATCGGGAATGTGCGGTGTTCCCGGGATGGTGATCGGGAATGTCTGATGCTTGGACTGATGTAATTTGTTGCTTTTATTGCAGGACACACATGCAGGATCTGAAGGACATCACCAACAACATCCTGTATGAGAACTACCGGAGTCGGAAGCTGGCGGCAGTGACTGGCAACGGGATCGATGCCAGTAAGACAAAGAGCCCCCTCAGCAGGTCAGTCCTTGGTGAGGCAAACATCCTACACTGACCTCACTCGGCCCACTGCACAAATGCCACACAAAATGTACCTTTGCTATTTGCTGTGCTAAACAGGAATTGGGGCATCAGAGGACACACATAGGACAGTGCAGAGGGAGCTTTACTCTGTATCTAACCCACTGTACCTGCGCTGGGAGTGTTTGATGGGGACGTGGCTATGCTGTGTTGTTCAGCAAGTGCAGCGATTGCCTTTGTGTCTGCCATTTAGGTTGAGGTGTAATTGCCGTCCCCTTGCCCCTGGAATGTAGTGAGTGTTTAGTGTGGATTGCTAATGGGTTTCCGTGTGTGTGTGTTGAGGTAATGTGCCGTGTTTAATGGCAGGAGCCCATTGGCTGAGATGGAGGAGGAGCGACGGGAGCATGTGGCCAAGATGAAGAAGATGGAGATGGAGATGGAGCAGGTCTTCGAGCTGAAACTCAAAGAGAAGAAACAGAAACTGAAGGACTCGGAGAACGAGGTACTGCAGCAAATTGCAACTGTTCCCACCCTCCCCCCCAACCCCTGGTCCCTCCCCCCCCCCCCCGGTCCCTCAGTCATCATCTTCCCCCCCTCGGTCTCTGCCCCTCCCCCCCAATCTGTGTGCCCCCCCCAACCCCCGGTCCCTCAGTCGTCATTCTCTCCCCCCCCCCCCCCCCCCTCGCTCTCTGTGCGCCCCCCCCCCCCTCCCGGTCTCTGTGCCCCCCCCCCTCGGTCTCTGTGCCCCCCCTCGGTCTCTGTGCCCCCCCCTTTCTCTCCCGGTCTCTGTGCCCCCCCCCCCTCCTGGTCTCTGTGGCCCCCCCCCCTCTCTCCCGGTCTCTGTGCCCCCCCCTCCCCTCTCTCTTCCGGTCTCTGTGCCGCCCCCCCTCCCTCTCTCTGCGGCCGCAACCGAGACTCCAGGATGGTATGTTGCCTCCCTGGTGCAAGGGTCAAGGATGTCTCGGAGTGGGTGCAGGACATTCTGAAATGGGAGGGAGAACAGCCAGTTGTCGTGGTGCACATTGGTACCAACGACATAGGTTTAAAAAAAAGGGATGAGGTCCTACGAAACGAATTTAAGGAGCTAGGAGCTAAATTAAAAAGTAGGACCTCAAAAGTAGTAATCTCGGGATTGCTACCAGTGCCACGTGCTAGTCAGAGTAGGAATCGCAGGATAGCGCAGATGAATACGTGGCTTGAGCAGTGGTGCAGCAGGGAGGGATTCAAATTCCTGGGGCATTGGAACCAGTTCTGGGGGAGGTGGGACCAGTACAAACCGGACGGTCTGCACCTGGGCAGGACCGGAACCAATGTCCTAGGGCTAGTGCTGTTGGGGAGGAGTTAAACTAATATGGCAGGGGGATGGGAACCAATGCAGGGAGACAGAGGGAGACAAAAGCAAAAGACAGAAAGGAGATGAGGAAAAGTGGAGGGCAGAGAAACCCAAGACAAAGAACAAAAAGGGCCACTGGACAGCAAAAATCTAAAAGGACAAAGGGTGTTAAAAAAACAAGCCTGAAGGCTTTGTGTCTTAATGCAAGGAGTATCCGCAATAAGGTGGATGAATTAACTGTGCAAATAGATGCTAACAAATATGATGTGATTGGGATTACGGAGACGTGGCTCCAGGATGATCAGGGCTGGGAACTCAACATTCAGGAAGGATAGAATAAAAGGAAAAGGAGGTGGTGAAAGAGGAGATTAATGCAATAGTTAGGAAAGACATTAGCTTGGATGCTGTGGAATCTATATGGGTAGAGCTGCAGAACACCAAAGGGCAAAAAACGTTAATGGGAGTTGTGTACAGACCTCCAAACAGTAGTAGTGATGTTGGGGAGGGCATCAAACAGGAAATTAGGGGTGCATGCAATAAAGGTGCAGCAGTTATAATGGGTCACTTCAATATGCACATAGATTGGGCTAGCCAAACTGGAAGCAATACGGTGGAGGAGGATTTCCTGGAGTGCATAAGGGATGGTTTTTTAGACCAATATGTCGAGGAACCAACTAGGGGGGAGGCCATCTTAGACTGGGTGTTGTGTAATGAGAGAGGATTAATTAGCAATCTCATTGTGCGAGGCCCCTTGGGGAAGAGTGACCATAATATGGTGGAATTCTGCATTAGGATGGAGAATGAAACAGTTAATTCAGAGACCATGGTCCAGAACTTAAAAAAGGGTAACTTTGAAGGTATGAGGCTTGAATTGGCTAGGATAGATTGGCGAATTATACTTAAGGGGTTGACTGTGGATGGGCAATGGCAGACATTTAGAGACCGCATGGATGAATTACAACAATTGTACATTCCTGTCTGGCATAAAAATAAAAAAGGGAAGGTGGCTCAACCGTGGCTATCTAGGGAAATCAGGGATAGTATTAAAGCCAAGAAAGTGGCATACAAATTGGCCAGAAATAGCAGCGAACCCGGGGACTGGGAGAAATTTAGAACTCAGCAGAGGAGGACAAAGGGTTTGATTAGGGCAAGGAAAATGAAGTACGAGAAGAAGCTTGCAGGGAACATTAAGGCGGATTGCAAAAGTTTCTATAGGTATGTAAAGAGAAAAAGGTTAGTAAAGACAAACGTAGGTCCCCTGCAGTCAGAATCAGGGGAAGTCATAACGGGGAACAAAGAAATGGCAGACCAATTGAACAAGTACTTTGGTTCGGTATTCACTAAGGAGGACACAAACAACCTTCCGGATATAAAAGGGGTCAGAGGGTCTAGTAAGGAGGAGGAACTGAGGGAAATCTTTATTAGTCGGGAAATTGTGTTGGGGAAATTGATGGGATTGAAGGCCGATAAATCCCCAGGGACTGATGGACTGCATCCCAGAGTACTTAAGGAGGTGGCCTTGGAAATAGCGGATGCATTGACAGTCATTTTCCAACATTCCATTGACTCTAGATCAGTTCCTATGGAGTGGAGGGTAGCCAATGTAACCCCACTTTTTAAAAAAGGAGGGAGAGAGAAAACAGGGAATTATAGACCGGTCAGCCTGACCTCAGTAGTGGGTAAAATGATGGAATCAATTATTAAGGATGTCATAGCAGCGCATTTGGAAAATGGTGACATGATAGGTCCAAGTCAGCATGGATTTGTGAAAGGGAAATCATGCTTGACAAATCTTCTGGAATTTTTTGAGGATGTTTCCAGTAAAGTGGACAAAGGAGAACCAGTTGATGTGGTATATTTGGACTTTCAGAAGGCTTTCGACAAGGTCCCACACAAGAGATTAATGTGCAAAGTTAAAGCACATGAGATTGGGGGTAGTGTGCTGACGTGGATTGAGAACTGGTTGTCAGACAGGAAGCAAAGAGTAGGAGTAAATGGGTACTTTTCAGAATGGTAGGCAGTGACTAGTGGGGTACCGCAAGGTTCTGTGCTGGGGCCACAGCTGTTTACATTGTAAGTTAATGATTTAGACGAGGGGATTAAATGTAGTATCTCCAAATTTGCGGATGACACTAAGTTGGGTGGCAGTGTGAGCTGCGAGGAGGATGCTATGAGGCTGCAGAGTGACTTGGATAGGTTAGGTGAGTGGGCAAATGAATGGCAGATGAAGTATAATGTGGATAAATGTGATGTTATCCACTTTGGTGGTAAAAACAGAGAGACAGACTATTATCTGAATGGTGACAGATTAGGAAAAGGAAAGGTGCAACGAGACCTGGGTGTCATGGTACATCAGTCATTGAAGGTTGGCATGCAGGTACAGCAGGCGGTTAAGAAAGCAAATGGCATGTTGGCCTTCATAGCGAGGGGATTTGAGTACAGGGGCAGGGAGGTGTTGCTACAGTTGTACAGGGCCTTGGTGAGGCCACACCTGGAGTATTGTGTACAGTTTTGGTCTCCTAACTTGAGGAAGGACATTCTTGCTATTGAGGGAGTGCAGCGAAGATTCACCAGACTGATTCCTGGGATGGTGGGACTGACCTATCAAGAAAGACTGGATCAACTGGGCTTGTATTCACTGGAATTCAGAAGAATGAGAGGGGACTTCATAGAAATGTTTAAAATTCTGACGGGTTTAGACAGGTTAGATGCAGGAAGAATGTTCCCAATGTTGGGGAAGTCCAGAACCAGGGGTCACAGTCTAAGGATAAGGGGTAAGCCATTTAGGACCGAGATGAGGAGAAACTTCTTCACCCAGAGAGTGGTGAACCTGTGGAATTCTCTACCACAGAAAGTAGTTGAGGCCAATTCACTAAATATATTCAAAAGGGAGTTAGATGAAGTCCTTACTACTAGGGGGATCAAGGGGTATGGCGAGAAAGCAGGAAGGGCGTACTGAAGTTGCATGTTCAGGCATGAACTCATTGAATGGCGGTGCAGGCTAGAAGGGCTGAATGGCCTACTCTTGCACCTATTTTCTATGTTTCTCTCCCGGTCTCTGTGCCTCCCCCTCCCGGTCTCTCTGCCCCTCCTGGCCTCTCCCCGCCGGCCCACCTCTGTGCTTCACTCTCATTCTCTCCCCCCCCCCCCCCGCCCCTGCAGCTGCAGCGTCGACATGAGCAGATGAAGAAGAACCTGGAGGCTCAGTACAAGGAGCTCGAGGAGAAAAGGAAGAAGTTTGAGGAAGAGAAAGCATCGTGGGAGGTGGAGCAACGGCTACTGGAGCAGCAGAGGCTTGACACATCAAGGTCAGCCTCACCGTGTGTGTGTGTGCGAGAGTCGGTGCGGGGGTGAGCGGGAGTCGGTCTTCCTCGGCCCCCCCCGACACTCCCCTCCCCCTCCCCCCGACGCTCCCCTCCCCCTCCCCCCGACGCTCCCCTCCCCCTCCCCCCGACGCTCCCCTCCCCCTCCCCCCCGACGCTCCCCTCCCACTCCACCCGACGCTCCCCTCCCCCTCCCCCCGACGCTCCCCTCCCCCTCCCCCCGACGCTCCCCTCCCCCTCCCCCCGACGCTCCCCTCCCCCTCCCCCCGACGCTCCCCTCCCCCTCCCCCCGACGCTCCCCTCCCCCTCCCCCCGACGCTCCCCTCCCCCTCCCCCCGACGCTCCCCTCCCCCTCCCCCCGACGCTCCCCTCCCCCTCCCCCCGACGCTCCCCTCCCCCTCCCCCCCGACGCTCCCCTCCCCCTCCCCCCGACGCTCCCCTCCCCCTCCCCCCGACGCTCCCCTCCCCCTCCCCCCGACGCTCCCCTCCCCCTCCCCCCGACGCTCCCCTCCCCCTCCCCCCGACGCTCCCCTCCCCCTCCCCCCGACGCTCCCCTCCCCCTCCCCCCGACGCTCCCCTCCCCCTCCCCCCGACGCTCCCCTCCCCCTCCCCCCGACGCTCCCCTCCCCCTCCCCCCGACGCTCCCCTCCCCCTCCCCCCGACGCTCCCCTCCCCCTCCCCCCGACGCTCCCCTCCCCCTCCCCCCGACGCTCCCCTCCCCCTCCCCCCGACGCTCCCCTCCCCCTCCCCCCGACGCTCCCCTCCCCCTCCCCCCGACGCTCCCCTCCCCCTCCCCCCGACGCTCCCCTCCCCCTCCCCCCGACGCTCCCCTCCCCCTCCCCCCGACGCTCCCCTCCCCCTCCCCCCGACGCTCCCCTCCCCCTCCCCCCGACGCTCCCCTCCCCCTCCCCCCGACGCTCCCCTCCCCCTCCCCCCGACGCTCCCCTCCCCCTCCCCCCGACGCTCCCCTCCCCCTCCCCCGACGCTCCCCTCCCCCTCCCCCCGACGCTCCCCTCCCCTCCCCCCCGACGCTCCCCTCCCCCTCCCCCCCGACGCTCCCCTCCCCCTCCCCCCCGACGCTCCCCTCCCCCTCCCCCCCGACGCTCCCCTCCCCCTCCCCCCCGACGCTCCCCTCCCCCTCCCCCCCGACGCTCCCCTCCCCCTCCCCCCCGACGCTCCCCTCCCCCTCCCCCCCGACGCTCCCCTCCCCCTCCCCCCCGACGCTCCCCTCCCCCTCCCCCCCGACGCTCCCCTCCCCCTCCCCCCCGACGCTCCCCTCCCCCTCCCCCCCGACGCTCCCCTCCCCCTCCCCCCCGACGCTCCCCTCCCCCTCCCCCCGACGCTCCCCTCCCCCTCCCCCCCGACGCTCCCCTCCCCCTCCCCCCGACGCTCCCCCTCCCCCTCCCCCCGACGCTCCCCCTCCCCCTCCCCCCGACGCTCCCCCTCCCCCTCCCCCCGACGCTCCCCCTCCCCCTCCCCCCGACGCTCCCCTCCCCCTCCCCCCGACGCTCCCCTCCCCCTCCCCCCGACGCTCCCCTCCCCCTCCCCCCGACGCTCCCCTCCCCTCCCCCCGACGCTCCCCTCCCCCTCCCCCCGACGCTCCCCTCCCCCTCCCCCCGACGCTCCCCTCCCCCTCCCCCCGACGCTCCCCTCCCCCTCCCCCCGACGCTCCCCTCCCCCTCCCCCCGACGCTCCCCTCCCCCTCCCCCCGACGCTCCCCTCCCCCTCCCCCCGACGCTCCCCTCCCCCTCCCCCCGACGCTCCCCTCCCCCTCCCCCCGACGCTCCCCTCCCCCTCCCCCCGACGCTCCCCTCCCCCTCCCCCCGACGCTCCCCTCCCCCTCCCCCCGACGCTCCCCTCCCCCTCCCCCCGACGCTCCCCTCCCCCTCCCCCCGACGCTCCCCTCCCCCTCCCCCCGACGCTCCCCTCCCCCTCCCCCCGACGCTCCCCTCCCCCTCCCCCCGACGCTCCCCTCCCCCTCCCCCCGACGCTCCCCTCCCCCTCCCCCCGACGCTCCCCTCCCCTCCCCCCGACGCTCCCCTCCCCCTCCCCCCGACGCTCCCCTCCCCCTCCCCCCCGACGCTCCTCTCCCCCTCCTCCCGACGTTCCCCCCGAAGCTCCCCTCCCCCTCCCCCCGACGCTCCCCTCCCCCTCCCCCTCCCCCTCCCCCCGACGCTCCCCTCCCCCTCCCCCTCCCCCGACGCTCCCCTCCCCCTCCCCCTCCGCCTCCCCCCGATGCTCCCCTCCCCCTCCCCCCGATGCTCCCCTCCCCTCCCCCCGACGCTCCCCTCCCCCTCTCCCCGACGCTCCCCTCCCCTTCCCCCCGACGCTCCCCTCCCCCTCCCCCGACGCTCCCCTCCCCCTCCCCCCGACGCTCCCCTCCCCCTCCCCCCGACGCTCCCCTCCCCCTCCCCCCGACGCTCCCCTCCCCCTCCCCCCCGACGCTCCCCTCCCCCTCCCCCCGACGCTCCCCCTCCCCCTCCCCCCGACGCTCCCCCTCCCCCTCCCCCCGACGCTCCCCTGCTCCCCTCCCCCTCCCCCCGACGCTCCCCTCCCCCTCCCCCCGACGCTCCCCTCCCCCTCCCCCCGACGCTCCCCTCCCCCTCCCCCCGGCGCTTCCCTCCCCACCCTCCCCCCGACGCTCCCCTCCCCCTCCCCCCGACGCTCCCCTCCCCCTCCCCCCGACGCTCCCCTCCCCCTCCCCCGACGCTCCCCTCCCCCTCCCCCGACGCTCCCCTCCCCCTCCCCCCGACGCTCCCCTCCCCCTCCCCCCGACGCTCCCCTCCCCCTCCCCCCGACGCTCCCCTCCCCCTCCCCCCGACGCTCCCCTCCCCCTCCCCCCGACGCTCCCCTCCCCCTCCCCCCGACGCTCCCCTCCCCCTCCCCCCGACGCTCCCCTCCCCCTCCCCCCGACGCTCCCCTCCCCCTCCCCCCGACGCTCCCCTCCCCCTCCCCCTCCCCCCGACGTTCCCCTCCCCCTCCCCCCGACGCTCCTCTCCCCCTCCTCCCGACGTTCCCCCCGAAGCTCCCCTCCCCCTCCCCCCGACGCTCCCCTCCCCCTCCCCCTCCCCCTCCCCCCGACGCTCCCCTCCCCCTCCCCCCGACGCTCCCCTCCCCCTCCCCCTCCGCCTCCCCCCGATGCTCCCCTCCCCCTCCCCCCGATGCTCCCCTCCCCCTCCCCCCGACGCTCCCCTCCCCCTCTCCCCGACGCTCCCCTCCCCTTCCCCCCGACGCTCCCCTCCCCCTCCCCCGACGCTCCCCTCCCCCTCCCCCCGACGCTCCCCTCCCCCTCCCCCCGACGCTCCCCTCCCCCTCCCCCCGGCGCTCCCCTCCCCCTCCCCCCGGCGCTCCCCTCCCCCTCCCCCCGGCGCTCCCCTCCCCCTCCCCCCGACGCTCCCCTCCCCCTCCCCCCGACGCTCCCCTCCCCCTCCCCCCGACGCTCCCCTCCCCCTCCCCCGACGCTCCCTCCCCCTCCCCCGACGCTCCCCTCCCCCTCCCCCCGACGCTCCCCTCCCCCTCCCCCCGACGCTCCCCTCCCCCTCCCCCGACGCTCCCCTCCCCTCCCCCTGACGCTCCCCTCCCCCTCCCCCCGACGCT
>NW_027254496.1:42336-180284 GCF_044704955.1 Pristiophorus japonicus
CGAGTACTACTTCACAGCAAACGACCAGACAGGACACGGACGCAATGAGAGATAAGCGGAAGGTGATATTGCTCTCCAGTTGTGGAGATGAGGTTTACTGTCTCGTCAGGGATTCGCTGGCACCCGGGAGCACCAGGGACAAGTCATACGAGGAGCTGACTGAACTCATTCGTGACCAGTTGAAACCGAAGGAGAGCATCCTCACGGCCAGATACAAATTTTACCATCACTGCAGACCCGAGGGCCAGGATGTCACCAAATATGCTGCGGACCTCAGGAGATTTTGGCGCACACCTTGACGAGGCGTTGCAGGACGTTTTTGTTATGGGGATTGGCCACAAGGGCCTCCTTCACAAGCTGCTAGCCACGGAACCCAGTCACTCTGACAAAGGCCATCACCATCAGCCGGGCACATATGACCTCGACTTGCAGCACCAAGCAAATGATCCCGGCAGGCACTGTCCACAGGATAGCGCCCACCATGGACAAAACTGCAGAACGTAGCTCTGCCCGGGGCAGAGAGCACGGACCTCGGGGTCCTGGGACTCAGAGTCCGCTGAGGGGGGCCAATCAAGCAGCACCATGTTGGCACTGTGGAGGAAGCCATGGGGCTCACCGGTGCAGGTTTGCGGAGTACACGTGCAATACCTGCCACACGAAAGGCCACCTTCAGCGTATGTGTAAAAGAAACCTGACTCACCGCGTGGCTGAGGAGATGGGGGATGATCCACTGTTCAGCGAGGAGCAGGCAGAAGAAGGTGAGGTGTTGGGACTGTACACGTGCTATGTGAATGTAGGATGATGGATTTATGACAAAATAATATTTTAATATTTAATGGTCACTGTGTTTAAAATAATGGACATGAATTGCGAATTACGACAAGAGTTAATATTTCAATGCTGAATGGTCACTGTGTTTAAATTCTGGGACGTGGATCCGTGACCAACATTAACAATGGGCCAATGCATCTTTCGATTTAGGGGATTCAAGCAACGGCTTTTTGAATGGGGGGGGGAGGGGGGACCAGTGATGTTGTGTATTGCTCTGGTACATTAAATGTATGATAAGTACAATGGTGCACCACAGAAGGCGCAGTGGTGGGAGACCTGGAAGTACCTGCACCAGGCAGTATAAAAGGCTGCCCACCACACCTGTGGGGCACTCTGGAGGTGTTCAATAAAGGACTACGGTCACAGCAGTTAGATCAGCACCAGACCGTGTGGAGTCAGTGATTTGTGTGCTACATACACCACACCTTTGTTTAAAGGGAGAAAGGGATAGGCCGAGTAATTACAGGTCAGTGTAACTTCAGGGTTGGGAAAATTGTTGGAAAAAATCCTGAGGGACAGGATAAATCTTCAATTGGAAAGAACGGATTAATCAAGGACAGTCAGCACGGGGCGAGAGGGGGGAGGGGCAGAGGGAGGGGGTGGGGAGGGGCAGAGGGAGGGGGTAGGGAGAGGGACGGGGCGGGGAGGGGAGGGCTCGGCGAGGGAGGGGAGGGCTCGGCGAGGGAGGGGAGGGCTCGGCGAGGGGGGAGGAGAGTCGAGGGGGGAGGAGAGGGGAGGGGGGAGGAGAGGGGAGGGGGGAGGAGAGGGGAGGGGGAGGAGAGGGGAGGGGGGAGGAGAGGGGAGGGGGGAGGAGAGGGGAGGGGGGAGGAGAGGGGAGGGGGGCGGCGAGGGAGGGGGAGGGGGGCGGCGAGGGAGGGGGGAGGGGGGCGGCGAGGGAGGGGGGAGGGGGGCGGCGAGGGAGGGGGGGAGGGGGGCGGCGAGGGAGGGGGGAGGGGGGAGGCGAGGGAGGGGGGAGGGGGCGGCGAGGGAGGGGGGAGGGGGCGGCGAGGGAGGGGGGAGGGGGCGGCGAGGGAGGGGGCGGCGAGGGAGGGGGGAGGGGGCGGCGAGGGAGGGGGAGGGGGCGGCGAGGGAGGGGGGAGGGGGCGGCGAGGGAGGGGGGAGGGGGCGGCGAGGGAGGGGGGAGGGGGCGGCGAGGGAGGGGGGAGGGGGCGGCGAGGGAGGGGGGAGGGGGCGGCGAGGGAGGGGGGAGGGGGGCGGCGAGGGAGGGGGGGGCGAGGAGGGGGGAGGGGGCGGCGAGGAGGGGGGATGAGAGGAGAGGAGGGGGATGAGAGGAGAGGAGAGGAGGGGGATGAGAGGAGAGGAGAGGAGGGGGATGAGAGGAGAGGAGAGGAGGGGGATGAGAGGAGAGGAGAGGAGGGGGATGAGAGGAGAGGAGAGGAGGGGGATGAGAGGAGAGGAGAGGAGGGGGATGAGAGGAGAGGAGAGGAGGGGGATGAGAGGAGAGGAGAGGAGGGGGATGAGAGGAGAGGAGAGGAGGGGGATGAGAGGAGAGGAGAGGAGGGGGATGAGAGGAGAGGAGAGGAGGGGGATGAGAGGAGAGGAGAGGAGGGGGATGAGAGGAGAGGAGAGGAGGGGGATGAGAGGAGAGGAGAGGAGGGGGATGAGAGGAGAGGAGAGGAGGGGGATGAGAGGAGAGGAGAGGAGGGGGATGAGAGGAGAGGAGAGGAGGGGGATGAGAGGAGAGGAGGGGGATGAGAGGAGAGGAGGGGGATGAGAGGAGAGGAGGGGGATGAGAGGAGAGGAGGGGGATGAGAGGAGAGGAGGGGGATGAGAGGAGAGGAGGGGGATGAGAGGAGAGGAGGGGGATGAGAGGAGAGGAGGGGGATGAGAGGAGAGGAGGGGGATGAGAGGAGAGGAGGGGATGAGAGGAGAGGAGGGGGATGAGAGGAGAGGAGGGGGATGAGAGGAGAGGAGGGGGATGAGAGGAGAGGAGGGGGAGGGGCGGCGAGGAGGGGGATGAGAGGAGAGGAGAGGAGGGGGATGAGAGGAGAGGAGAGGAGGGGGATGAGAGGAGAGGAGAGGAGGGGATGAGAGGAGAGGAGAGGAGGGGGATGAGAGGAGAGGAGAGGAGGGGGATGAGAGGAGAGGAGAGGAGGGGGATGAGAGGAGAGGAGAGGAGGGGGATGAGAGGAGAGGAGAGGAGGGGGATGAGAGGAGAGGAGAGGAGGAGGGGGGGGATGAGAGAGAGAGGAGAGGAGGGGG
Organism: Pristiophorus japonicus; assembly: GCF_044704955.1. Taxonomy (NCBI): domain Eukaryota; kingdom Metazoa; phylum Chordata; class Chondrichthyes; family Pristiophoridae; genus Pristiophorus; species Pristiophorus japonicus. The sequence goes on from NW_027254496.1 coordinate 45,391, forward strand.
ATGAGAGGAGAGGAGAGGGATGAAGAGGAGAGGAGGGGGATGAGAGGAGAGGAGGGGGATGAGAGAGGAGGGGGATGAGAGGAGAGGAGGATGAGAGAGAGGAGGGGGATGAGAGGAGAGGAGGGGGATGAGAGGAGAGGGAGGGAGGGGGGATGAGGAAAGGAGGGGGATGAGGAGAGGACTTCAGTGCTGCCATGGGAAGGCGATGCTGATTAGAAAGGATGATGTGAGGGTGAGTGATTGGGCTCGGGAGGACAAAAGGACACAGCTGTTGCTGGAGACTGCAGCCAGCTGACACCGGGCGGGTAAAGCTCTGTCTGTCTCATGGACTCAATGTGTTTAACATGAGCGCAAAGCTGCTTGGTGCACACTCACTTGCTCTGGTGGCAGTCTGCCCTGACTCCAGCTTCAGGCTGAATTTACACCATTACACCATGGTGTCAGCCATGGCTCAATTGACAATACTCTCACTGCTAAGTCAGACGGTGTAGCTGCATGTCCCATTCCAGGCATTTAAGCACAAACTGCAGGCTGGCACTGCCGGAGAGGCAGTACTGAGGGAGTGCCGCACTGCCGGAGGGGCAGTACTGAGGGAGAGCCGCCCTGCCGGAGGGGCAGTACTGAGGGAGAGCCGCACTGCCGGAGGGGCAGTACTGAGGGAGTGCCGCACTGCCGGAGGGGCAGTACTGAGGGAGTGCCGCACTGTCGGAGGGGCAGTACTGAGGGAGTGCCGCACTTTCGGAGGGGCAGTACTGAGGGAGTGCCGTACTGTCGGAGGGTCAGTACTGAGGGAGTGCCGCACTGTCGGAGGTGCCATCTTTCGGATGAGACGTTAAACCCTGTCTGCTCTCTCAAGTGGACGGAAAAAATCTCATGGCTCTATTTGAAGATAAGCAGCAGAGTTATCTCTGGTGTCCTGACCAATATTTATCCCTCAATCATCATAACAAAAAAATAGATTATCTGGTCATCATCACAATCCTGTTTGTGGGAGCTTGCTGTGCGCAAATTGGCTGCTGCGTTTCCCACATTACAACAGTGAACATGCTCCAAAAGTACTGCATTGGCTGTAAAGTGCTTCGAGACATCTGGTGGTCGTGAAAGGCGCTATATAAATCCAAGTCTTTCTTCTTTCTTACATCACATGTCGTGTTGAGATAGAGACTTTATCAAAAAAGGGACTGGATAAAATATTTAAAAGGCAAGGAAATGTGATTAGACAAGACAGCGGCAGTTAAAGATGAACCGAATGGCCTTCTGTGCTACACATTGTGTAAAAGACATTCTAAATTAAGGATAGTGGAAGGAATGAATAAAGGAAGGAAGGAAATGAATGAAGGAAGAGAAGGCATATTGAGGTATATGAATGGATCATTTTGTGAGTTATTATAGCATCAGAAACAAGATGGTGGAACTAGATGCACATATCGAATGGAGAGACTGGATGTTATAGCTTTCATGGAAACTTGGCTTCAACCAGGCAGGATTGCGAACTAAACATTCCCAGCTCCAACAGCAGAGCTTGGGAAGGGAAAGATGGGGGATGTAATTGAACTACAAAAAGAAAGGTTTGTATTATTCAGTGGTGCTCTGAGAGAATCTCCAAGGTTGAGCTAAAAACTTCGGAATGCGTTATCTTTTTGGGAGCACATTATAGACCACTAAATAACTGGAAAGAAAGCGAGGAGGTAAATTAAAGAGATTTATAGCAGGAACAAAGTTGTAATAATGTGGGACTCACTCGGATAAAATAAAGATTTGTGGGCAAAATAACATAAGAAATAGGAGCAGTAGGCCATTTGGCCCCTCGAGCCTGCTCCACCATTTAATAAGACCATGGCTGATCTGATCATGGACTCAGCTCCACTTCCCTGCCCGCTCCCCATAACCCCTTACTCCCTTATCGCTCAAAAATCTGTCTATCTCTGCCTTAAATTTATTCAGCCGCCACAGCTCTCTGGAGCAGAGAATTCCATAGATTTACAACCCTCAGAAGAATTTCTCCTCATCTTCGTTTTAAATGGGCAGCCCCTTGTTCTACAACTACGTCCCCTAGTTTAGTTTCCTCTATGAGTGGAAATATCCTCTCTGCATCCACCTTGTCGAGCCCCCTCATTATCTTATATGTTTCGATAAGATCACCTCTCATTCTTCTGAACTCCAATGAGTATAGGTCCAACCTCCTCAACCTATCTTCATCAATCAACCCCCAGAATCAACCTCGTGAACCTTCTCTGAACAGCCTCCAATGCAAGTATATCCTTCCTGAAAGACGGAGACCAAAACTGTATGCAGTGGCCTCACCAAGACCCTGTACAGTTGTAGCAGGACTTCTCTGCTTTTATACTCTATCCCCCTTACAATAAAGGCCAACATTCCATTTGCCTTCCTGATCACTTGCTGTACCTGCATACTAACTTTTTGTGTTTCATGCACAAGTACCCCCAGGTCTCTCTGTACTGCAGCACTTTGCAATTTTTCTCCATTTAAATTATAATTTGCTTTTCTATTATTTCTGCCAAAGTGGATAACCTCACATTTTCCCACATTATACTCCATCTGTCAAATGTTTGCCCACTCACTTAGCCTGTCTATTTGTAGATTTTTTGTGTCCTCCTCACAATTTGCTTTCCCACCTATCTTTGTATCATCAGCAAACTTGGCTACAGTACACTCAGTCCCTTCATCCAAGTCATTAATATAGAATGTAAATAGTTGAGGACCCAGCACTGATCCCTGCGGCACCCCACGAGTCAGTTTGCCAACCAGAAAATGACCCATTTATCCCGACTCTCTGTTTTCTGTTCGTTAGCCAATCCTCTACCCAGGCTAATGTATTACCCCAACCCCGTGAACTTTTATCTTGTGCAGTTATCTTTTATGTGGCACCTTATTGAATGCCTTCTGGAAATCCAAATACACCACATCCACTGGTTCCCCCTTATCCACCCTGCTCGTTACATCCTCAAAGAACGCCAGCAAATTTGTCAAATATGATTTCCCTTTCATAAATCCATGCTGACTCTGCTTGATTGAATCATGCTTTTCCAAATGTCCCATTACTGCTTCCTTCATAATGGACTCCAGCATTTTCCCAATAACAGATGCTAGGCGAACTGGTCGAAAGTTTCCTGATTTCTGTCTGCCTCCTTTTTTAAATAAGGGCGTTACATTTGCAGTGGGACCGCCCCAGAATCCAGGGAATTTTGGTAGATTACAACCAATACATCCACTATCTCTGCAGCCACTTCTTTTAGGACCTTAGGATGCAAGCCATCAGGTCCAGGGGACTTGTCCACCTTTAGTCCCATTATTTTACCGAGTACTACTTCTTTCGAGATAGTGATTGTATTAAGTTCCTCCCTCCCTATAGCCCCTTGATTATCCACTATTGGGATGTTTTTAGTGTCTCCTACCGTGAAGACCGATACAAAATATTTGTTCAAAGTCTCTGCCATTTCCCTGTTCCCCATTATTAATTCCCCAGTCTCATCCTCTAGAGGACCAACATTTACTCTTTTCCTTTTTATGTACCTGTAGAAACTCTTACTATCTGTTTTTATATTTTGTGCTAGTTTACTTTTATAATCTATCTTCCCTCTCTTTATTATTTTTTTAGTTGTTCTTTGCTGGCTTTTAAAAGTTTTCCAATCCTCTGGCCTCCCACTAGTCTTGGCCACTTTGTATGCCTTTGTTTTCAACCATCCCACACTTTAATCTATTTTCCCAGTCCACTTCAGCCAACTCTGCCTTCATACCTTTGTAGTCTCCTTTATTTGTTGCGGTCACTCATTCCTTGAGGATCCTTTGCTAGGAGATCGTTTATTAATCCTGTCTCATTACACAGGACCAGATCTAAGATAGCCTGCTCCTGGTTGGTTCCGCAACGTACTGTTCAAGGATACACTCTACGAACTCTTCCTCGGGGCTACCCTGGCCAATTTGCTTTGTCCAATCAATAAGAAGATTAAAATTGCCCATGATTATTGCCGTTCCTTTTTTTACAAGCCTCCATTATTTCTTGATTTATACTGCGTCCAACAGTGTAGCTATTAGAGGGCCTATAGACTACACCCACCAGTGACTTCTTCCCCTTATTATTCCTTATCTCCACCCAAACTGATTCAACATCTTGATCTTCTGAGCCAATATAATTTCTGACTAACGCACTGATCTCATCCTTTATTAACAAAGCTACCCCACCTCCTTTTCCATTCAGTCTGTCCTTCCGAATTGTCAAATACCCCTGAATATTTAGTTCCTAGCCTTGGTCACCTTGCATGTCTCTGGAATGGTTATCAGATCATACCAATTTGTAACTATTTGTGCCGTCAACTCATCTATTACGAGGCCAAGCTATGTTTTTAAATGTTTTTAAAGAAAGTAACTCAATAAAATCCTTTACTATGGTGTCATCATCAGTTGCTTCAGCTGAGAGATGATAGGAATGGGTAAAGTTTAATAATTTCAATAGCCAGTATTAGTATCAAGCACTTCCAGTTTTTATTATAACTCAGGTTGTAGTACAAAATGTTCTCTTTTGTTACGAATGCAGCGTGCATTCAGATAAAGACCTTTTAAATGTTTTTTTTACCATTTTCTCCTGCTTTGACCCCACTTTCTGATTCACTTTTATGTTTATACATTCTGTCCCTTCCTGTCACACTCTGGTTTTCATTTCTTAGAATGCGTCCATAGCTATTCCCTTGATCAGCACTTGGATGTCCAACAAAGAAGGAAGCAATGTCGGGTTTGGTTCTGGGTAACGAGACAAGGCAAAGGGAAGAGAGAATAGCTGAACTGAACTCGGGTCAGACTGAGGAGTCTGTCGAGAGTTGGAATGGAAATGATGTAACTAAAGTGTGAAGAAGAGGGATTTAGCCTAGATTAATCGGCTAGAAAAACAGGGTTCAGGAGCGGGAGATAATTAAATAGGAGATAGAAAAGGCAAAGGTTAAATATATTCCTACAAGGAGTAAAGAGGATCGTCAATGGCAAGGATCATGAATAACCAGGGTGTTCAGGGGAAAATGATAAATAAAGAGGAAAATGCAAAAAGAAAATGATGAGAACAACTTGTATTCATACAGCGCCTTGAACACAGTAAAACCCTATAGCATTTCACAGGAGCATTAGCAAAGAAAGTGAGATACCAAGACACATAAGGAGATATTAGGGCAAAGGAATAGGTTTTATGGAGTGTCTTAAAGGAGGAAAGAGAGGCAAAGAGGTTTAGGGTGGGAATTACAGAGCTTGGGACCCAGGCAGTTGAAGGCACAGCCACCAATTCTGAAACACTTTAGTTTTAGCAACAGAAAATGGTCCGATTTACCAGAATGGGGGACTTTATTGCTCCTCTTGCTCATTAGTTTTGCTTCTGTGTGTGACAATAATTATAATTTATATTTTTGCCTGATATATGCTGTTGTTTCTCTGCACATTCACCAGTGAACATTAATATTTTTGCAGTGTGCAACAGCAGGGTAGAAAAGGGTGAATGTGATTCTTGTGGCACGTTAAATCACTCCCCCACGTGAGGTGTGGTGTTTCAAGTCACTGACATTTGCCCAGAGAGACACGCCTGCTGATGGCAGCATGGATAAAGAATATCGGGAGAAGCCCGAATAAGGATTGAACTGGCAGCTCTGGAAAAAGAAAGAGATCTTTAAAATTATGAAGAGGTTTGCTCGGGTAGATGTAGAGAAGATATTTCCACTTGTTGGGGAGACCAAAGATAGGGGCCTTAAATATAAGATAGTCACCAATAAATCCAATTCAGGAATTCAGGAGAAGCTTCTTTACCTAGAGGTTGGTGAAAATGTGGAACTCGCTGCCACTGGTTGAGGCGAATAGCAAATACATTAAAGGGGAGATGAGGTAAGCACAGGGCTATGATGATAGGGTGTGCTGAGGGATGGGAGGAGGCTGGGGTGGAGTATAAATTCTAACACAGGCCAGTTGTGCATTCTATGTTATTGTATGTAAAGCAGGAGCCGAGGGAACAACGCTGAAAAGTGCAGGAGAGAGGGACATGTGCTTCCCTCAGAAAGCCGCACCATCCACTGCAACACACACATACACCTAACAGCGACCCGCGTTTATAATCGCAGAATCAGCAATACGTAGTACATTAAAAACAGACAAAAATATTAAGTGATTTCCCTTTGGGAGAGACGAGAGCAAAAGAATGATGAGACAAGGGAAGAAAGATGACAAGTCAGGATGGACTGAATCTTTAAGAAAGGCAAACATTATGAAAGCTGCAAGCTTTGTACTTGTGTTCCCAATTTCAAGCAGGAACAAACAAACATCTGAAAGAAAGGTAAATGTAGAGCTGGTAATCTCTAGACCGCGAAACAAAAGGGCCCTGGCACACATATATATCAGATCACATTCCACCCTGGCTTCAACAAACACACACACCATCAGCGTCACAGCTACCCCAGCTAATTGCTCAATGCCTGACAAATTGAGCAAAGCTCACTTGCAGTCAGCTCCCGACAGTGAGAAATTACAAACACGTCCCCAGCACACAGACAGCAGCTGTTCCAGTCCACACACTGCTCCCTGCTGGGATCTGAACTTGGCCCTCCAACCCCCTTCCCCGCCCCTCCCTCCCCAATACCCCGACCTCTACCCCACCCCTCCCCCAATACCCCGACCTCCCCCCCCCAATACCCCGACCTCTACCCACCCCTCCCCCTCCCCCCCCAATACTCCTCCTCCTCCTCCTCCCCCCCAATACCCCTCCCCCTCCCCCCAATACCCCGACCGACCTCCTCCCCCAATACCCCGACCTCCCCCTCCCCCCAATACCCCGACCTCCCCCTCCACCCAATACCCCGACCTCCCCCTCCCACCCCAATACCCTGACCTCCCTCCCCCCCCCATACACCAACCCCGCTTCCCCCCCCCCCCATACCCCGACCTCCCTTCCGCCCCCCCCCCCCCCCCCAATACCCCGATCCCTCCCCCCCACCGGCTCTTTATTTCCAAGTGTTTAATTCTCCAGTTATCTCCCCGAACACTCACCCACAACCATCAGTGTGAACTCAAACCCGCGTTTCACCGATTTCCTGTACACCTGGTTCGGGAGGTTTGCGAATCCCACATATCCCTCCAGGGAACAGGCATACTGCAAGGAAATGGAGAGTTACACCAAGGGCTAGTCAGGACACTGAATATAGTTGCAATATATCCACACCTTTTGTGCGCAGGGGTCTGTCGCTGCACAACACGGGTCTGTCGCTGCGTAACGCTGGTGCGCACGGGTCTGTCACTGCGTTACGCTGGGGCAAAGCACTAGTGTGCTTCAAAGGAACAGGGAGCGGCCCGACCCGGCAATCGGACCGGATCACATCGGGGCCATCAAAGAAGCGTACCACTTCAAGGTACAGCGCGTCTGGAGAGCGACGGCTGTGAAGAGGGCGACTGGATTGAAGAAGATCACCAAGATCCAGGTCAGTGATTGGAGCGTGGGCAGGTACAGCAGGAGCAGCGAGTGATGGTGGAACAACGTGATCGGGGCCCAGGAGCAGCACGGGCCGGCCCACACTGCGATATTTGTGCGCACTAGGTCCGTGCAGCAGAGCTAGTCTCCAGTCGTCTTGCCACTGGACCAAGACCCAGCTCTGTCAAGCCCGTGTGGTGACTGGTGTGCAACGGTCACCTCACGTTAAAAAAATCCACACACAGGCATCTTCCACCCTTCAGTATGTAGTTCGGGATCTGGAATATTAGCTCCAATATTGAACCTTGAACTCCTCTCTCTTCCTCTGTGTCTGTCTCTCTCTTAGAAACATAGAAAATAGGTGCAGGACCGTGCCATTTGGCTCTTCGAGCCTGCACCACCATTCAATAAGATCATGGCTGATCATTCCCTCAGTACCCCTCTCCTGCTTTCTCTCCATACCCCTTGATCCCTTTAACCGTAAGGGCCATATCTAACTCCCTCTTGAATATATCCAATGAACTGACTGCAACACGTTTCTGTGGTGGGGAATTCCACAGGTTCACAATTCTCAGTGAAGAACTTTCTCATCATCTCGGTCCTAAATGGCCTACCCCTTATCCTTAGACTATGATCCCTGGTTGTGGACTTCCCCAACATCGGGAACATTCTTCCTGCATCTAACCTGTCCAATCCCGTCAGAATTTTATATGTTTCTATGAGATCCCCTCTCATTCTTCTAAATTGCAGTGAATATAAGCCCAGTCGATCCAGTCTTTCTTCATATGTCAGTCCAGCCATCCCAGGAATCAGTCTGGTGAACCTTCACTGCACTCTCTCAATAACAAGAACGTCCTTCCTCAGATTAGGAGACCAAAACTGAACACAATATTCAAGGTGTGGCCTCACCAAGGCCATGTACAACTGCAGTAAGACCTCCCTGCTCCTATACTCAAATCCCCTAGCTATGAAGGCCAACATACCATTTGCCTTCTTCACCGCCTGCTGTACCTACATGCCAACTTTCAATGACTGATGAACCATGACACCCAGGTCTCGTTGCACCTCCCCTTTTCCTAATCTGTTGCCATTCAGATAATATTCTGCCTTCGTGCTTTTGCAACCAAAGTGGATAACCTCACATTTATCCACATTATACTGCATCTGCCATGCATTTACCCACTCACCTAACCTGTCCAAGTCAGCCTGCAGCCTCTTAGCATCCTCCTCACAGCTCACACCGCCACCCCATTCAATTCCATCGTCTAAATCATTAATGTATATTGTAAATAGCTGGGGTCCCAGTTAGATTGCGAATTAGTCCTCTCTCGTTACAAGGATGGCCAGCTCTCGATTTGGTTCCTCGACGTATTAGTCCAGAAACCCATCCCTTATACACTCCAGGAAACCCTCCTCCACCGTATTACCACCAGTCTTTGCCTCTCACTCTCGCCACCGTCCCTCTCGCCCTCTCCCATCGTCCCCCTCGCGCCCCCGTTTCCCCACTCCTCCCCCTCACTCTCCTCCCCTCCGTGTTTCCCTCTCTCTCCCCCCCTCACTCACTCCCTCCCCTCTCCTCCATCATTCTCTCCCCATCCCCCTCCTGTCCCCTCACTCACCGGGAGACCAGACGCGGTGTCGGGCCGCTCCAACATTCTGCCGGTGTCCGGGGGATGAGGCTCAGTGTCCGCGGCACCGCCCGCGCGCTCCCGACACCAACTGCGCGCTCCCGGTTTCCTTTGCTCTGAGACCCGCCCCCAGGCTCCCGCCATCCCATTGGCTCACAGCAGCTGCTCACGCCCCACCGCACGTCACAATCGCCCCACGCGCGCGCACACACACACACACACCCCCCAACCCATACTTTTCAGCTTTCAGCTAACGTCCCAGACTCCTCCATCACCATCCCTGGGTATGTCCTGTCCCACCGGCAGGACAGACCCACCAGGGGTGGCAGCACAGTGGTATACAGTCGGGAGGGTGTGGTCCTGGGAGTCCTCAACATTGACTCTGGACCCCATGAAGTCTCATGACTTTAGGTTAAACATGGGTAAGGAGACCTCCTGCTGATTATCACCTACCACCCTCCCTCAGCTGATGAATCAGTACGCATCCATCTTGGATGAAGCACTGAGAGTAGCAAGGAACAGAAGAGACTTCGATGTCCACCACTACTGACCGAGCCCTGAAGGATATAGCTGCCAGACTGGGCCTGCAGCAGCTGGTGAGAAAACCAACACAAGGGGTAAAACTTGACCATGTCCTCACCAATCTACCTGTCACAGATGCACGTGTCCATGACACGCACAGTCAGGGGTATTCAGCATTTAGGAAGGATAGACAGAGAGGAAAAGGAGGTGGGGTGGCGTTGCTGGTTAAAGAGGAAATTAATGCAATAGTAAGGAAAGACATTGGTTTGGATGATGTGGAATCGGTATGGGTGGAGCTGCGGAATACCAAAGGGCAGAAAACGCTAGTGGGAGTTGTATACAGACCACCAAATAGTAGTAGTGTGGTTGGGGACAGCATCAAGCAAGAAATAAGGGACGTGTGCAATAAAGGTACAGCAGTTATCATGGGCGACTTTAATCTACATATTGATTGGGCAAACCAAACTGGTAGCAATGCGGTGGAGAAGGATTTCCTGGAGTGTATTAGGGATGGTTTTCTAGATGTCGAGGAACCAACGAGAGGGCTGGCCATCCTAGACTGGATGATGTGTAATGAGAAGGGACTAATTAGCAATCTTGTTGTGCAAGGCCCTTTGGGGAAGAGTGACCATAATATAATAGACTTCTTTATTAAGATGGAGTGTGACACAGTTAAGTTTAGGATCCTAGTTCTGAATTAAGGAAAGCTAACTTCGACGGCATGAGGCGCGAATTGGCTAGAATAGACTGGCAAATTATACTTAAAGGATTGATGGTGGATAGGCAATGGCAAACATTTATAGATCACATGGATGAACTTCAATAGTTGTACATCCCTGTCTGGAGTAAAAATAAAAAAGGCAAGATGGCTCAACTGTGGCTAACAAGGGAAATTAAGGATAGTGTTAGATCCAAGGAAGAGGCATATAAATTGTCCAAAAAAAGCAGCAAACCTGAGGACTGGAAGAAATTTAGAATTCAGCAGAGGAGGACAAAGGGTTTAATTAGGAGGGGGAAAATAGAGTACGAGAGGAAGCTTGCCAGGAACATAAAAACTGACTGCAAAAGCTTCTATAGATATATGAAGAGAAAAAGATTCGTGAAGACAAAAGTAGGTCCCTTGCAGTTGGATTCAGATGAATTTATAATGGGGAACAAAGAAATGGCAAAGCAATTGAACAAATACTTTGGTTCTGTCTTCACGAAGGAAGACACAAATGACCTTCCGGATGTCCTAGGGGACCGAGGGTCTAGTGAGAAAGAGGAACTGAAGGATATCCTTATTAGGCGGGAAACTGTGTTGGGGAAATTGATGGGATTGAAGGCCAATAAATCCCCGGGGCCTGATTGTCTGCATCCCACTCACCTAACCTGTCCAAATCACCCTGCAGCCTCTTAGCATCTTCCTCACAGCTCACACCGCCACCCAGTTTAGTGTCATCTGCAAACTTGGAGATACTACACTCAATTCCTTCATCCAAATCATTAATGTATATTGGAAAGAGCTGGGGTCCCAGCACTGAGCCCTGCAGCACTCCACTAGTCACTGCCTCCCATTCCGAAAAGGTTCTGTTTATCCCGACTCTCAACTTAAGGAGGTTGCCCTCGAAATAGTGGATGCATTGGTGATCATTTTCCAAGTCTATCGACTTTGGATCAGTTCCTATGGACTGGAGGGTAGCTAATGTAACACCACTTTTTAAAAAAAGGAGGGAGTGAGAAAACAGGTAATTATAGACCGGTTAGTCTGACATCAATAGTGGGGAAAATGTTGGAATCAATTATTAAGGATGAAATAGCAGCGCATTTGGAAAGCAGTAACAGGATCGGTCCAAGTCAGCATGGATTTGTGAAAGGGAAATCATGCTTGACAAATCTTCTGGAATTTTTTGAGGATGTAACTAGTAGAGTGGACAAGGGAGAACCAGTGGATGTGGTGTATTTGGACTTTCAAAGTTCCGACATAAGAAATTGGTGTGCAAAATCAAAGCACATAGTATTGGGGGTAATGTACTGGCATGGATAGAGAATTGGTTGGCAGACAGGAAGCAGAGAGTCGGGATAAACAGAACCTTTTCGGAATGGGAGGCAGTGACTAGTGGAGTGCCGCAGGGCTCAGTGCTGGGACCCCAGCTCTTTCCAATATACATTAATGATTTGGATGAAGGAATTGAGTGTAGTATCTCCAAGTTTGCAGATGACACTAAACTGGGTGGCGGTGTGAGCTGTGAGGAAGATGCTAAGAGGCTGCAGGGTGATTTGGACAGGTTAGGTGAGTGGGCAAATGCATGGCAGATGCAGTATAATGTGGATAAATGTGAGGTTATCCACTTTGGTGGCAAAAACACAAAGGCAGAATATTATCTGAATGGTGGCAGATTGGGAAAAGGGGAGGTGCAACGAGACCTGGGTATCATGGTTCATCAGTCATTGAAAGTTCTCAAACAGGTACAGCAGGCGGTGAGGAAAGCAAATGGCATGTTGGCCTTCATAGCTAGGGGATTTGAGTATAGGAGCAGGGAGATCTTACTGCAATTGTACAGGGCCTTGGAATATTGTGTTCAGTTTTAGTCTGCTAATCTGAGGAAGGACGTTCTTGCTATTGAGGGAGTGCAGCGAAGGTTCACCAGACTGATTCCAGGGATGGCTGGACTGACATATGAGGAGAGACTGGATCAACTGGGCCTTTATACACTGGAGTTTAGAAGGATGAGAGGGGATCTCATAGAAACGTACAAGATTCTGATGGGATGGGACAGTTAGATGCGGGAAGAATGTTCCCGATGTTGGGGAAGTCCAGAACCAGGGAACACAGTCTTAGGATAAGGGGTAGGCCATTTAGGACTGAGATGAGGAGAAACTTCTTCACTCAGAGAGTTGTTAACCTGTGGAATTCCCTGCCAGAGAGTCGTTGATGCCAGTTCATTGGATATATTCAAGAGGGAGTTAGATATGACCCTTACAGCTAAAGGGATCAAGGGGTATGGAGAGAAAGCAGGAAAGGGGTACTGAGGTGATCACATTGAATGGTGGTACAGGCTCGAAGGGCCGAATGGCCTACTCCTGCACCTATTTTCTATGTTTCTATGAAGTCCCGTCTTCATACCGAGGACACCTTTCATCGTATTGTGTGGCACTACCATCGTGCTATATGGGATAGATTCAGAACAGATCTAGCAGCTCAAACTGGCCATCCATGAGGCGCTGTGGGCCATCAGCAGCAGCAGAATTGTATTCCACCACAATCTTTAACCTCATGGCCCGGCATATCCCTCACACTACCATCAAGCCAGGGGACCAACCCTGGTTCAATGAGGAGTGCAGAAGAGCATGCCAGGAGCAGCACCAGGCGTACCTAAAAATGAGGTGCCAACCTGGGGAAGTTGCAACACAGGACTACATGCATGCTAAACACCTAAAACTGCATGCTATAGACAGAGCTAGACCATCCAACAACCAACGGATCAGATCCAAGCTCTGCAGTCCTGCCACATCCAGTCTTGAATGTTAGTGGACCATTAAACAATTAACGGGAGGAGGAGGCTCCATGAATATCCCCACCCTCAATGATGGCGGAACCCAGCACATGCGTTCAAGAGACAAGGCTGAAGCATTTACAACCATCTTCAGCCAGAAGTGCCGAGTGGATGATCCATATCGGCCCCTCCTGAGGTTCCCACCATCACAGAAGCCAATTGGATTCAGTCCACATGATATCAAGAAGCAGCTGAGCGCACTGGATACAGCAAAGGCTATGGGCCCGACAACATCCCGGCTGTTGTGCTGAAGATTTGTGCTCCAGAACTAGCCGCGCCTCTAATCAAGCTGTTCCAATACAGCTACAACACTGGCATCGATCAGTCGATGTGGAAAACTGCCCAGGTGTGTCACGTACACAAAAAGCAGGACAAATCCAATCCGACCAATTACCGCCCCATCAGTCTACTCTCAATCATCAGCAAAGTGATGGAAGGTGTCATTAACAGTGCTATCACCAATTACCTGCTCACTGATGCCCAGTTTGGGTTCCGCCAGGACCACTCGGCTCCAGACCTTTTATAGCCTTGGTCCAAACACGGACAAAGGAGCTGAATTCCAGAGGTGAGGTGAGAGTGACTGCCCTTGTCATTAAGGCAGCATTTGACCAAGTGTGGCATCAAGGACCCTAGTAAAACTGAAGTCAATGGGAATCAGGGAAAACTCTCCACTGGCTGGAGTCATACCTAACACAAAGGAAGATGGTTGTGCTGGTTGGAGGTTAATCATCACAGCCCCAGGACATCGCTGCAGGAGTTCCTCAGGGCAGTGTCCTCGGCCCAACCATCTTCAGCTGCTCCATCAATGACTTTCCCTCCATCATAAGGTCAGAAGTGGGGATGTTCGCTGATGACTGCACAATGTTCAGTTCCATTCACAACTCCTCAGATAATGAAGCAGTCCATGCCCACATGCAGCAAGATCTGGACAACATTCAGGCTTGGGCTGATAAGTGGCAAGTAACATTCGCGCCACACAAGTGCCAGGCAACGACTATCTCCAACAAGAGTGTCTAACCACTGCCCCTTGACATTCAACGGCATTACCATCACCGAATCCCCCACCATCAACATCCTGGGGTCATCATTGACCAGAAATGTAACTGGACCATCCACATAAATACTGTGGCTAAAAGAGGTCAGAGGCTGGGTATTCTGCAGCGAGTATCTCACTGGACGTGTGGGGAAGGGTCTCATGCCGGGGGTGGTGTCTCGTGCCTGGGGAGGGGTCTCGTGCCGGAGGCGGGGACGCTCTGTCATGCCAATACTAGTCATTCGGGTGAGCGACATAGGGGCCAGTTGCTCAGGAGCCGGTCACTCCGGGACCAGGCAGTATATCTTTCATGGGCTGGTCACTCCGTCACCCTCAAGCCGGTCATGTAGGGGCCAGTTACCCAGGAGCAGTCACTCCATCACTCAAGGCAGCGGCAATCCAGTGATTCAGGGTCTGGTCACTTGGTCGCATGAGGGCCAGCCGCCCATCACCATGATCAAATGATTGAGAGTAGAGAGAAAGATTGTGGTGGTGGTAGGGAAATGGGTAATAAGAGCTCCGCCCGAGGGCTCCCACAGGGAAGTTAGAAGTTGGGTGATGAGCAGGGTTATTGAGGGAATGTTTAAGTACAAGTGACATGTGGTGCGATGGTTGATGAAGTAGCTGTGTTGGGAAGCAGTCATCCTCTTTAGTCTGCTGTCCTCCCTCTGCCACCATCAAGCTTGTGATTCTTTTTGATATAAAATTACAGAAATATGTAAATTAATTTATTGAAACATCAATCGAACATAGATCCAACAGCATATTTTAGAACATCTCAGCACATTATTAATTAACAAAGAAAGTTAACAATTTGTTGTTTAACAAGAACTATAACGATTGGATAAATCTCCTGTGAAGTGGAGGATTTGCATATTTGGCTCAGTGACACAACGTACTTGTTGGGCTCCTCAGTCCAGACCAAACTCAATGTCCTCCGTATTGCTGTGACCAAGCTCCAGAGCTCCGATTTCTGCCTCCATAGTTTCACATTCTGAGCCAAATTCAAAAAAAAAAGATCGAGTGAGATATCCTTTGAAAATATCAGCATTACAGGTTGAGATTCCCAATCGGTCAGGAAACACCTCGCAGAGGTTTGCTCCATACCCCATCCCACTGATCATTTAAATCACTTTTTCTGAGCTGTGTGTGTTGAAGTTTCGAGCTAAGGTTGTATAAACAAACTGCTGAGAATGATTGTAGCTTAATAAAGCTTGATGAAATTAATACTTACTCCGAACTGCTCAATACACCAAACCCTGGAGTAATATGATCAGCCCATTCATTCAACAATCAGCCTGAGACGGACAGCCGGGGCTCAGTCAGTAGCACTCTTGCCTTGGAGTCAGAAGGCCCTGGGTTCAAACCCCACTCTAGATACTCAAGCACATATCCAGTACTGAGGGAGCGCTGTACTGTCAGAGGGACAGTACTGAGGGAATGCTGTACTGTCAGAGGGGCTGTACTAACGGAGCGCCGCACTGTCGGAGGGGCAGTACTGAGGGAGCGCCGCGCTGTCGGCGGGTCAGTACTGAGGGAGCATCGCACTGAGGTGCAGTATTGAGGGAGCACCGCACTGTCACAGGGTCAGTACTGAGGGAGCGCCGCTCTGTCGGAGGGTCAGTACTGAGGGAGCGCCGCACTGTCGGAGGGTCAGTACTGAGGGAGCGCCGCACTGTCGGAGGGTCAGTACTGAGGGAGCGCCGCACTGTCGGAGGGTCAGTACTGAGGGAGCGCCGCACTGTCGGAGGGTCAGTACTGAGGGAGCGCCGCACTGTCGGAGGGTCAGTACTGAGGGAGCGCCGCACGTCGGAGGGGCAGTACTGAGGGAGCGCCGCGCTGTCGGAGGGGCAGTACTGAGGGAGCGCCGCGCTGTCGGAGGGGCAGTACTGAGGGAGCGCCGCGCTGTCGGAGGGGCAGTACTGAGGGAGCGCCGCGCTGTCGGAGGGGCAGTACTGAGGGAGCGCCGCGCTGTCGGAGGGGCAGTACTGAGGGAGCGCCGCGCTGTCGGAGGGGCAGTACTGAGGGAGCGCCGCGCTGTCGGAGGGGCAGTACTGAGGGAGCGCCGCGCTGTCGGAGGGGCAGTACTGAGGGAGCGCCGCGCTGTCGGAGGGGCAGTACTGAGGGAGCGCCGCACTGTCGGAGGGGCAGTACTGAGGGAGCGCCGCACTGTCGGAGGGGCAGTACTGAGGGAGCGCCGCACTGTCGGAGGGGCAGTACTGAGGGAGCGCCGCACTGTCGGAGGGGCAGTACTGAGGGAGCGCCGCACTGTCGGAGGGGCAGTACTGAGGGAGCGCCGCACTGTCGGAGGGGCAGTACTGAGGGAGCGCCGCACTGTCGGAGGGGCCGTACTGAGGGAGCGCCGCACTGTCGGAGGGGCAGTACTGAGGGAGCGCCGCACTGTCGGAGGGGCAGTACTGAGGGAGCGCCGCACTGTCGGAGGGGCAGTACTGAGGGAGCGCCGCACTGTCGGAGGGGCAGTACTGAGGGAGCGCCGCACTGTCGGAGGGGCAGTACTGAGGGAGCGCCGCACTGTCGGAGGGGCAGTACTGAGGGAGCGCCGCACTGTCGGAGGGGCAGTACTGAGGGAGCGCCGCACTGTCGGAGGGGCAGTACTGAGGGAGCGCCGCACTGTCGGAGGGGCAGTACTGAGGGAGCGCCGCACTGTCGGAGGGGCAGTACTGAGGGAGCGCCGCACTGTCTGAGGGGCAGTACTGAGGGAGCGCCGCACTGTCGGAGGGGCAGTACTGAGGGAGCGCCGCACTGTCGGAGGGGCAGTACTGAGGGAGCGCCGCACTGTCGGAGGGGCAGTACTGAGGGAGCGCCGCACTGTCGGAGGGGCAGTACTGAGGGAGCGCCGCACTGTCGGAGGGGCAGTACTGAGGGAGCGCCGCACTGTCGGAGGGGCAGTACTGAGGGAGCGCCGCACTGCCGGAGGGGCAGTACTGAGGGAGCGCCGCACTGCCGGAGGGGCAGTACTGAGGGAGCGCCGCACTGTCGGAGGGGCAGTACTGAGGGAGCGCCGCACTGTCGGAGGGGCAGTACTGAGGGAGCGCCGCACTGTCGGAGGGGCAGTACTGAGGGAGCGCCGCACTGTCGGAGGGACAGTACTGAGAGAGTGCCGCACTGTCAGAGGTGCTATCTTTCGGATGAGACGTTAAACCCTGTCTGTCTGCTCGGTGGATATAAAATATTCCATGGCACTATTTAAGAGCAGGGACCTCTCCCCACTGTCCAGACTAATATTTATTCCCTCAATCGACATCACTAAAAACAGATTAGCTGGTCATTATCATGTTGCTGTTTGTGGGAGCTTGCTGTGTGCAAATTGGCTGCCACGTTTCCCACATTACAACAGTGACTACACTCCAAAAGAATTGCATTCGCTGTAAAGCACTAATGTGCTGAGGTTGTAAATGGCACTATCAGAAATGCAAATCCTTATTTCTTTCCCCGGTTATCACTTTCTCACCTTTGTGCGTTCAGCGTCAAAATAATCTATTGATTGATTTTAAAGTGGATTGCTGCTAGCCCTTTGCACTTGTTCTGCTGCTGGCTCCAGCCTCGTCAATCATCGCAGCCAATCAGTGTCAGTGGTACCGCTCCCTCCAACACCGCTCCTGTATCCCAACACGCCAGGTCCTTCTCTACCAGAGAGCCTGACCCAACACGAAGGATACTCCAGGCACATCCATTATTATTGGGTTCAAACAGTCTATGCCTTCGCCTGAGCCTCTCAAACATCCACTTATTCCTGATCTGCCAGTGTCACTGTGAGTGGGAGCAGGACCTTACATGTACAGCAATGGAGAAAGTGTTGGGGTTAAGAATGTCAGCTGGAGGTCCCAGTTGGAATACATTGAGATGATTTAGTTAGTTAAGCTTGTATTATTATAGCAGTACTGGAGA
Organism: Pristiophorus japonicus; assembly: GCF_044704955.1. Taxonomy (NCBI): domain Eukaryota; kingdom Metazoa; phylum Chordata; class Chondrichthyes; family Pristiophoridae; genus Pristiophorus; species Pristiophorus japonicus. The sequence continues at coordinate 63,469 of NW_027254496.1, forward strand.
ATCATGAACAGACTGTTCCAAGACAGAAAATACAAACAGCACAACATAAGATATAGTTTAGGCACTTTCTGTATCATAAACAAGGCTTGCAGCACAGAGGTAAAGGCTGAAAGATATAAAGCTGAGTAAACACCTAAAAATGCAGCCTCAACTAAACGTGCAGACTATGTAACACGTAAGCAGAGACCAAGGTTATATTATAGTGTACACATAGAACCAGTGCACCTTTAATGTCAGGGCGTTCGAGGGTCAGGAACAATACAGATGTGTGGAGGGCTTGGAGAGCAGGGGCTGCTCAGTCCAGGATGTGTGTCGCTCTCTGACATCACACAGCATTCTCAGAGGCACTCAATAGCCTGGGGGGATCAGGCTGTATTATTTGCATTATCAATGGTAGACTCAATCCATTGCTAACCACAGTGAAATCCGCTCAGTCCTGGTGCACTGCAACCTTTTAATTAGAAGGCCACGCAGCCCCTTGATGTCACAGCTCCAGAAAACCCTGTGAATACTGTTCAGCCCTTTCTCCCAATCGGCTGTAATCGCGAGTATTTCAGATTTCCAGGATTGGTGATGCCAACCTCTCTGGGTGGTCTCTGGTCCCATCAGGACCACAAGAGCCCCATCAGGATTTGCCCACCAGAGGGAAGCACTATCACATGCCTGGTCTAGCTCTGGCTCTGCACCTGATCAGACCTTTGGGTTGTCGTGGCCCAGGAATATAGCGGAGATGGTGGGTAAGCCCCATCCCACCGGCCATATACCCCAAATACCAGCCCACACCACCTCCACTCCCAGTGGCTCTGGTGCAGCCATCCTCCATTTCCAGCACCTGCTGCCCGACAGCCAATAGCAGTGGTTAAGATCTGTTGTTAAACTCCATTAAATCCGGAAGGCTGTAAAACACCGAATGGTGCTGTTCCTCGAGCTTGCGTTGAGCTTTGTTAGAACAGTGTAGGAAGCTGAGGACGGAGCAGTCAGAGTGGGATGGAGAATTAAAATGTCGAACGAGCAGTCGCTCAGGGTCACGTTTGCGGACTGAATGGAAGTGTTCCACAAAGCACTCACCCAATCTACGCTTGGTCTCCCCGGTGTAGAGGAGACCACATCACGAGCAGTGAATACAATATACTACATTGAAAGAAATTAAATGTCACCTGGCGGAAGCTTTTGGAGCACTGGATGTGATGTATTTGGACTTTCAAAAGGCTTTTGACAAGGTCCCACACAAGAGATTGGTGTGCAAAATCAAAGCACATGGTATTGGGGGTCATGTACTGACGTGGATAGAGAACTGGTTGGCAGACAGGAAGCAAAGAGTGGGAATAAACGGGTCCTTTTCAGAATGGCAAGCAGTGACTAGTGGAGTGCCGCAGGGCTCAGTGCTGGGACCCCAGCTCTTTACAATATATATTAATGATTTGGATGATGGAATTGAGTGTAATATCTCCAAGTTTGCAGATGACACTAAACTGGGTGGCGGTGTGAGCTTTGAGGAGGACACTAAGAGGCTGCAGGGTGATTTGGACAGGTTAAGGGGTTGACAGTGGATGGGCAATGGCAGACATTTAGAGACCGCATGGATGAACTACAACAATTGTACATCCCTGTCTGGCGTAAAAATAAAAAAGGGAAGGTGGCTCAACCGTGGCTATCAAGGGAAATCAGGGATAGTATTAAGGCCAAGGAAGTGGCATACAAATTGGCCAGAAATAGCAGCGAACCCGGGGACTGGTAAAAATTTAGAACTCAGCAGAGGACGACAAAGGGTTTGACTAGGGCAGGGAAAATAGAGTACGAGAGGAAGCTTGCAGGGAACATTAAAATGGACTGCAAAAGCTTCTATAGATATGTAAAGAGAAAAAAGTTAGTAAAGACAAACGTAGGTCCCCTGCAGTCAGAATCAGGGGAAGTCATAACTGGGAACAAAGAAATGGCAGACCAATTGAACAAGTACTTTGGTTCAGTATTTACTAAGGAGGACACAAACAACCTTCCGGATATAAAAAGGGTCAGAGGGTCTAGTAAGAAGGAGGAACTGAGGGAAATCCTTCTTAGTCAGGAAATTGTGTTGGGGAAATTGATGGGATTGAAGGCCGATAAATCCCCAGAGCCTGATGGTCTGCATCCCAAAGTACTTAAGGAGGTGGCCTTGGAAATAGCGGATGCATTGACATTTTCCAACATTCCATAGTCTCTGGATCAGTTCCTATGGAGTGGAGGGTAGCCAATGTAACCCCACTTTTTAAAAAAGGAGGGAGATATCAGCCTGACATCGGTAAGAGTAAAATGATGGAATCAATTATTAAGGATGTCATAGCAGCGCATTTGGAAAGAGGTGACATGATAAGTCCAAGTCAGCATGAATTTGTGAAAGGGAAATCATGCTTGACAAATCTTCTGGAATTTTTTGAGGATATTTCCAGTAGAGTGGACAAGGGAGAACCAGTTGATGTGGTGTATTTGGACTTTCAGAAGGCTTTCGATAAGGTCCCACACAAGAGATTAATGTGCAAAGTTAAAGCACATGGAATTGGGGGTAGTGTGCTGACATGGATTGAGAACTGGTTGGCAGACAGGAAGCAAAGAGTAGGAGTAAATGGGTACTTTTCAGAATGGCAGGCAGTGACTATTGGGGTACCGCAAGGTTCTGTGCTGGGGCCCCAGCTGTTTACATTGTACATTAATGATTTAGACGAGGGGATTAAATGTAGTATCTCCAAATTTGCGGATGACACTAAGTTGGGTGGCAGTGAGAGCTGCGAGGAGGATGCTATGAGGCTGCAGAGTGACTTGGATAGGTTAGGTGAGTGGGCAAAGGCATGGCAGATGAAGTATAATGTGGATAAATGTGAGGTTATCCACTTTGGTGGTAAAAACCAGAGAGACAGATTATTATCTGAATGGTGACAGATTAGGAAACGGGGAGGTGCAACGAGACCTGGGTGTCATTGAAGGTTGGCATGCAGGTACAGCAGGCGGTTAAGAAAGCAGATGGCATGTTGGCCTTCATAGCGAGGGGATTTGAGTATAGGAGCAAGGAGGCGTTACTACAGTTGTTCAGGGCCTTGGTGAGGCCACACCTGGAGTATTGTGTACAGTTTTGGTCTCCTAACTTGGGGAAGGACATTCTTGCTATTGAGGGAGTGCAGCGAAGGTTCACCAGACTGATTCCCGGGATGGCAGGACTGACATATCAAGAAAGACTGGACCAACTGGGTTTGTATTCACTGGAGTTCAGAAGAATGAGAGGCGATCTCATAGAAACGTTTAAAATTCTGACGGGTTTAGACAGGTTAGATGCAGGAAGAATGTTCCCAATGTTGGGTAAGTCCAGAACCACGGGTCACAGTCTAAGGATAAGGCGTAAGCCATTTAGGACCGAGATGAGGAGAAACTTCTTCACCCAGAGAGTGGTGAACCTGTGGAATTCTCTACCACAGAACGTTGTTGAGGCCAATTCACTAAATATATTCAAAACGGAGTTAGATGTAGTCCTTACTACTAGGGGGATCAAGGGGTATGGCGAGAAAGCAGGAATGGGGTACTGAAGTTGCATGTTCAGCCATGAACTCATTGTATGGCGGTGCAGGCTCAAAGGGCCGAATGGCCTACTCTTGCACCTATTTTCTATGTTTCAATGTTAGGTGAATGGGCAAATACATGGCAGATGCAGTATAATGTGGATAAATGTGAGGTTATCCACTTTGGGGGCAAAAACACGAAGGCAGATTATTATCTGAATGGCGGCAGATTAGGAAAAGGGGAGGTGCAGCGAGACTGGGTGTCATGGTTCATCAGTCATTGAAAGTTGGCATACAGGTACAGCAGGCGGTGAAGGCAGCAAATAGTATGTTGGCCTTCATAGCAAGGGGATTTGAATAGGTGCAGGGTGGTCTTACTGCAGTTGTACAGGGCCTTGGTGAGGCCCCACCTGGAATAGTGTGTTCAGTTTTGGTCTCCTAATCTGAGGAAGGATGTTCTTCCTATTGAGGGAGTGCAGCGAAGGTTCACCAGACTGATTGCTGGGATGGCAGGACTGACATATGAGGAGAGACTGGATCGACTGGGCCTGTATTCACTGGAGTTTAGAAGGATGAGAGGGGATCTCATAGAAACATGTAAAATTCTGACGGGACTGGACAGGTTAGATGCAGGAAGAATGTTCCCGATGTTGAGAAAGTCCAGAACCAGGGGACAGTCTTAGGATAAGGGGTAAGCCATTTAGGACTGAGATGAGGAGAAACTTCTTCACTCAGAGAGTTGTTAACCTGTGGAATTCCCTGCTGCAGAGAGTTGTTGATGCCAGTTCATTGGATATATTCAAGAGGGAGTTTGATATGGCCCTTGCGGCTAAAGGGATCAAGGGGAATGGAGAGAAAGCAGGAAAGGGGTACTGAGGTGAATGGTGGTGCAGGCTCGAAGGGCCGAATGGCCTACTCCTGCACCTATTTTCTATGTTTCTATGGGCGGTGGGAAGCAGGAGGCCAAAGAGCAGCTATTGCATCGCCTGCATTTGCAGCGGAAGGTGCTGTGGGAACGGGAGGGGCTGCTGGAGGAGTTGACCAGGGTGTCACAGAGGGAACGAACGGTCACTTCAGAAAGGGGAGGGAAGATATGTTCAGCGGTGGCATTGTGTTAAAGGTGGCGGAAGTGGCGGCAGATGATTCGTTAAATGCGAAGGACCCTATCGTGGTTCTGGGATTGAGGGGAAGGGGTGAGGACACGGGGGACCCTGGGAGGGAGGGGAAAGGACACGGGGGACCCTGGGAGGGAGGGGAAGGGGTGAGGACGGAAGTGCAGGTAATAGAACGGACCTTATCAAAGGGCCTGTCAACCATCATCATCATAGGCAGTCCTTCAAAATCGAGGAAGAGTTGCTTCCACTCTTAAAGTGAGTCCTTAGGTGGCTGTACAGTCCACCACAGTCCCTGGCACAGGTGGGACAGACAGTGGTTGAGGGAAAGGGTGCATGGGATTGGTTTGCCACACGCTCCTTCTGCTGTCTGCGCTTGATTCCTGCATGTTCTCGGCGACGAGACTCGAGGTGCTCAGCGTCCTCCCGGATGCACTACCTCCACTTAGGGCGGTCTTTGGCCAGAGACTCCCAGGTGTCAGTGAGGATGTTGCATTTTATCAAGGAGGCTTTCAGGGTGTCCATGTAACGTTTCCTCTGCCCATCTTTGGCTCGCTTGCCGTGAAGGAGTTCAGAGTAGAGCGCTTGCTTTGGGAATCTCATGTCTGGCATATGAACAATGTGGCCTGCCCAGCGGAGCTGATCGAGCGTGGTCAGTGCTTCGATGCTGGGGATGTTGGCCTGGTCGAGGATGCTAACGTTGGTGCGTCTCTCCTCCCAGGGGATCTGTAGGATCTTGCGGAGACATCATTGGTGGTATTTCTCCAGCAACTTGAGGTGTCTACTGTACATGGTCCATGTCTCTGAGCCATACAGGAGGGCGGGTATCACTACAGCCCTGTAGACCATGAGCTATTTGGTAGATTTGAGAGACTGGTCTTCAAACACTCTTTTCCTCAGGCGGCTGAAGGCTGCACTGGCGCACTGGAGGTGGTGTTCAATCTCGTCGTCAGTTTCTGCTCTTGTTGATAAAAGGCTCCTGAGGTTTGGGAAATGGTCCACGTTGTCCAGGGCCGTACTGTGGAGGACCTTTGATTTACGGATGTTTAGCATAAGGCCCATGCTTTCATACGCCTCAGTAAATATGTCAACTATGTCCTGGAGTTCAGCCTCTATGTGCGCAGAACGCAGGCATCGTCCGCGTACTGTAGCTCGACGACAGAGGTTGGGGTGGTCTTGGACCTGGCCTGGAGATGGCAAAGCTTGAACAGGTTCCCAATGGTTCTGTAGTTTAGTTCCACTCCAGTGGGGAGCTTGTTGACTGTGAGGTGGATCATGGCAGCGAGGAAGATTGAGAAGAGGGTTGGAGCGATGACGCAGCCCTGTTTGACCCCGGTCCGGACATGGATTGGGTCTGTAATGGATCCGTTGGTAAAGATCACGGCCTGCATGTTGCCGTGGAGCAGGTGGTGGATGGTGACGAACCTTTGTGGGGCATCCGAAACTGAGGAGGACCCTCCATAGACCCTCGCGGTTGACAGTGTCAAAGAACTTTGTAAGGTCGAAGGCGGCCATGTATAAGGGCTAGTGCTGTTCCCTGTATTTTTCCTGCAGCTGTCGCGCTGCAAAGATCATGTCTGTTGTGGCCCAGGGAGAAGACGGTTGAGGAGACTCTAGCAACGACTTTCCCAGTGGCTGATAACAGGGAGATTCCTCTGTAGTTGCTGCAGTCGGACTTGTCCCCTTTTTTAAAGATGGTCATGATCACTGCATCTCTGAGATCTCCCGGCATGCTCTCTTCCCTCCAGATGAGAGAGATGAGGTCATGTATTCGCACCAAGTGCCTCAGTAGGGATTCCATCCGCTCCTGTAGCCTTGTTGTTTTTAAGCTGTCTTATGGCTTTTTCTACCTCATGTAGTGTTGGGGTTTCATTGAGGTTGTGGTGGGTCACATGCTACAGGATGGAGTCGAGAACACTCGAGTCAAAGGCAGAGTCTCGATTGAGGAGATCTTCGAAATGATCTTTCCAGCGTGCCGACAGTCTCGGTGTCCTTGATGAGAATTTCCCCGTTCTTGGCCAGCAGTGGGGGCCTTGGGAGTTTGGACCGTAGGTGGCCTTGACTGCGCTGAAGAATCCTCGCATATCGTGGCTGTCGGCCAGCTGCTGTATTATCTCCTGTGCTTTCTCCATCCACCACCTGTTCTCCTGGGTTTTTTGTTGGACCTCAGCCGTGAGCCGCTTGTAATGCTGCTTTGCTGCTCCCGAGTTGGGTTGTTGTTTAAGGCTCAGAAATGCCCTGTGCTTCAATCACAGTGGAGGTGAATCCTCGGCTAAGGAAAAGGGAAGACATTTCGGACACACTGACATGGAAGAGATGCGACAGAGACAGAAACGAGCAGAATGGAAGGGAGTCCTTACAGGAGGCGGGGTGGGAGAAAGTATCATCCAGTAACTGTGGGAGTCGGTGGCAGATCTTTCTCTGAGCAGAAGCTGCGGAGTTTTTCAGTCTTGGGATGTGGACATCGCTGACAAGGCCAGCATTTAGTGCCAGTCCTGAGTTGCCATTGAGAAGGTTGTAGTGAGTCTCCTCCTTGAACCACTGCAGTCTGTGTGGTGAAGCAAGTAATTCCAGGATTTTGACCCAGCGACGATGAAGGAACAGCAATATGTCCAAGTCAGGATGGTGAGAGACTTGGAGGGGAACATAGAGTGATGGTGTTCTCATGCACCTACTGCCCAGTCCTAAGTGATGGTTTGGGACGTGTTGCTAAAGAAGTCTTGGTGAGTTACTGCAGTGCACCCTGTAGGTAGTACACAGTGCAGCCACGGTGCGCAGTGCTGGAGGGGCTAGATTTTTAAGATGGAGGATGCGATGCCATCCAAATGGACTGCTTTGTCCTGGATGGTGTCGAGCTTCTTGAGTGTTGTTGGAGCTGCACTCATCCAGGTAAGTGCAGAGTATTCCATCACACTCCTGACTTGTGTCTTGTAGGTGGTCGAGAGTCTTTAAAGAGTCAGGGATGAGCTACTCGCCGGAGAATACCCAGCTTCTGACCTGCTCTAATAGCCAGGGCATTTATGTGGCTGGTACATTGAGTTTCTGGGTAGTTATGACCCCCAGGAAGTTGATGATAGTTGACTTGGAGATGGTAATGCTATTGAATGTTAATGAATCTTGTTGCAGATGCCCATTGCCTGGCACTTGTGTGTCGCAAATGTTACTTGCCATTTATCCGCCCAAGCTTGACATTGTCCAGGTCTTGCTGCCTTTACCCAGTGCCAGTTCTCAGTGTCTTTACCTGGGATATATGTCCCAGTGCTACAATATCTGTGCAGGGTATTGGTGAAGCCACACCTGGAATACTGCACGCAGTTTTGGTCTCTGTATTTAAGAAAGGATATACTTGCATTGGAGGCAGTTCAGAGAAGGTTCCTAAGGTTGATTCCAGAAATGAGGGGGTTGACTTATGAGGAAAGGTTGAGCCTATACACATTGGAGTTCAATGGAATGAGGTGTGATCTTAACGAAACATATAAGATAATGAGGGGGCTTGACAAGGTGGATGCAGAGAGGATATTTCCACTCATAGGGGAAACTAAAACTAGGGGACATAGCCTCAGAATAAGGGGCCGCCCATTTAAAACTGAGATGGAGGAATAATTTCTTCTCTCAGAGGGTCGTGAATCTATGGAATTCTCTGCCCCAGAGAGCTGTGGAGGCTGAGTCATTGAATATATTTAAGGCGGAGATAGACAGATTTTTGAGCAATTAGGGAGTGAAGGATTATGGGGAGCCGGCAGGGAAGTGGAGCTGAGTCCATGATCTGATCAGCCATGATCTTATTGAATGGCGGAGCAGGCTCGAGGGGCCGTATGGCCGACTCCTGCTCCTATTTCTATGTTCTTATGTTCTCTCAGTACTGTTACCTGGGATAGTTCCCAGTGCCAGCTCTCAGTATTGTTACGTGGGATATTTCCCAGTGCCAGCTCTCGGTATTGTTACCTGGGATAGTTCCCAGTGCCAGCTCTCGGTATTGTTACCTGGGATATTTCCCAGTGCCGGCTCTCGGTATTGTTACCTGGGATAGTTCCCAGAGCCAGCTCTCGGTATTGTTACCTGGGATATTTCCCAGTGCCGGCTCTCGGTATTGTTACCTGGGATAGTTCCCAGAGCCAGCTCTCGGTATTGTTACCTGGGATAGTTCCCAGTGCCGGCTCTCGGTATTGTTACCTGGGATAGTTCCCAGTGCCAGCTCTCGGTATTATTATCTGGGATATTTCCCAGTGCCGGCTCTCGGTATTGTTACCTGGGATATTTCCCAGTGCCGGCTCTCGGTACTTTTCCTGGGATATTTCCCAATGCCGGCTCTCGGTATTGTTACCTGGGATATTTCCCAGAGCCAGCTCGCGGTACTTTACCTGGGATATTTCCCAGAGCCAGCTCTCGGTACTTTACCTGGGATAGTTCCCAGTGCCAGCTCTCGGTATTGTTACGTGGGATAGTTCCCAGTGCCAGCTCTCGGTATTGTTACCTGGGATATTTCCCAGTGCCAGCTCTCGGTATTGTTACCTGGGATATTTCCCAGTGCCGGCTCTCGGTACTTTACCTGGGATATTTCCCAGTGCCGGCTCTCGGTACTTTACCTGGGATATTTCCCAATGCCGGCTCTCGGTATCGTTACCTGGGATATTTCCCAGTGCCAGCTCTCGGTACTTTACCTGGGATATTTCCCAGTGCCAGCTCTCGGTATTGTTACCTGGGATATTTCCCAGTGCCAGCTCCCGGTATTGTTACCTGGGATAGTTCCCAGTGCCGGCTCTCGGTGCTTTACCTGGGATATTTCCCAGTGCCGGCTCTCGGTATTGTTACCTGGGATATTTCCCAGTGCCGGCTCTCGGTACTTTACCTGGGATATTTCCCAGTGCCAGCTCCCGGTATTGTTACCTGGGATATTTCCCAATGCCAGCTCTCGGTATTGTTACCTGGGATATTTCCCAATGCCGGCTCTCGGTATTGTTACCTGGGATATTTCCCAATGCCGGCTCTCGGTATTGTTACCTGGGATATTTCCCAGTGCCGGCTCTCGGTATTGTTACCTGGGATATTTCCCAATGCCGGCTCTCGGTATTGTTACCTGGGATATTTCCCAATGCCGGCTCTCGGTATTGTTACCTGGGATATTTCCCAGTGCCGGCTCTCGGTATTGTTACCTGGGATATTTCCCAATGCCGGCTCTCGGTATTGTTACCTGGGATAGTTCCCAGTGCCGGCTCTCGGTGCTTTACCTGGGATATTTCCCAGTGCCGGCTCTCGGTATTGTTACCTGGGATATTTCCCAGTGCCGGCTCTCGGTATTGTTACCTGGGATATTTCCCAGTGCCGGCTCTCGGTATTGTTACCTGGGATATTTCCCAATGCCGGCTCTCGGTATTGTTACCTGGGATATTTCCCAGTGCCGGCTCTCGGTATTGTTACCTGGGATATTTCCCAATGCCGGCTCTCGGTATTGTTACCTGGGATATTTCCCAGTGCCGGCTCTCGGTATTGTTACCTGGGATATTTCCAAGTGCCGGCTCTCGGTATTGTTACCTGGGATATTTCCCAGTGCCGGCTCTCGGTATTGTTACCTGGAATATTTCCCAGTGCCGGCTCTCGGTATTGTTACCTGGGATATTTCCCAGTGCCGGCTCTCGGTATTGTTACCTGGGATATTTCCCAGAGCCGGCTCTCGGTATTGTTACCTGGGATATTTCCCAGTGCCGGCTCTCGGTATTGTTACCTGGGATATTTCCCAGAGCCGGCTCTCGGTATTGTTACCTGGGATATTTCCCAGTGCCGGCTCTCGGTATTGTTACCTGGGATATTTCCCAGTGCCGGCTCTCGGTATTGTTACCTGGGATATTTCCCAGAGCCGGCTCTCGGTATTGTTACCTGGGATATTTCCCAGAGCCGGCTCTCGGTATTGTTACCTGGGATATTTCCCAGTGCCGGCTCTCGGTATTGTTACCTGGGATATTTCCCAGAGCCAGCTCTCGGTATTGTTACCTGGGATATTTCCCAGTGCCAGCTCTCGGTACTGATACCTGGGATATTTCCCAGTGCCTTTACCTGGGAATGGAGGTTGAACTTTGTGTTTTCGCTGTATCGGACAGGTTGGAGATTTCCTCTATCAGTATGCTTGTGGGCTGGTCCTCCTCGCCCTCCCCAGAGAGGGTGATGAAGTCCACCAGTGAGCTGTTATTCCGTTCAAGTGTTGCTCTCTCTGGATTCCTATCTTGAGGTAACAAGCTTCCTGATTGGCCAATGATTAGTTGTGCGACAGGCTCTTCCAACACTCCATTTGCTTTCTTCCGGCCAGACACATCTCCACAAACATACACTTCTTGCTCTGCTGAATTTTCCTCATTTGGTTCCTCCATGATCTCCTGTATGAGTGCCCATCCTCCCTCCTCCGAGTCAGAGTTACTATCATCACATTCGGCAGCAATGACCTCAATCTTTGGCCGATAGACTCTCTGAAAGAAGAGGGAAAACATTTCTTATTCTTGTGTTACAATTTTGAGAACATTACTGTCTCCCAAAAATAACCTGTTGGCATGGCTTATGAGATCCCTCTATCACTCTTTTGATGAAACGGTGCCCCATTAATAGCCACTTTGGTCAATAACTATAACCCAGTTATTAAACCACACCATTCTCATTAATGGGAACAGGAGTGATGTTTCTGAGAGAGAGCGAGAGAGGAGCTATTGGTGGCAATCTGCTTAGAAGCAGAGGCCAACATGTGACTAAAGCGGAGGGGGGGGAAGCAATTTTTTAGGGCATGGCAGCAGTTCCTAGGAGGATGTAAGCTATTCCACATGGATGGACTGCATTTGAACAGGAAGGAAGCTAATGAACTGCTAAAATGGATAAATAGGGACGTTTGTTCAATTAGGAAGGAAGAGGAGGACAGGGAAAAAACAATCAGAGAGCAAGTAGAGAAGGTGGAAATGTAAATATACAAATACAGAAGAACTTAGCAACAAGGTTAGTGTGCAAAATAAATGGAGTAGTGAGAAAAACATAACCAGCCAGTTATAAGCAAGGAAAAGACAGATAAAGGAATGAAGCATTAGCGTAGACAAAAAAGAATCAAAGGAAAACCAAACTAAGACAAGTTGGTGCATTGCAATGCTGAGAGTGGGAAATAAAGCAAAGGAACGGATAGAAAACTGTATCACAGGGAGAGAGATTGAATAGCAGTATGTTCGTGCATTTAACTTCACAACAGATTTAAGATAGCTGGTAAAGGAACTGGAGGTGAGAGCAGGAAAAACCACTCACTCCACGAGTTATGATGTTGAATACACTGCCCGAGAGTGATGCAAACAGATTCCGTAATGACGGGGAAAATGTGCCGGGCTATGGGGAAAGAGCAAGGGAATGGGACTAATTAGAAAGCTCTTTCACAGCCATAGTTCTGTGTTGAACTATTCCATGATTCTATAAAAACTTGGCTGCAAACTGGACAGGAGTGGAAAATAAACAAATGGGGTAATAATATTTTTACGAGAGGCAGAATAGGCAAGAAAGAGGAGGAGAGGCAATATTGGTGAAGGAGCTGATGAATACCTGCTGTGGAGAGCACTGAGGTACAGAGGTTAAGAGAGATCAGGATTGTTCCATTGGTGGGGGTGTATTAGAGCCTGGGGTCATTTTAACCGAACCTTTAAAGAATAGCAACATTGCGAACTTTAACTGGCAGCCCATCACAGTGTGTTATGCTACAGTGCTGCAATGTGAGTTTAAGTGAGGAAATGAGCACTTGAACGAAGAAGGGATAAGGAATGGAATACAAAGCATGATCCTGGTCATGAACTTCGGGGAGGCCACCCACATTCCCTTCCCCCATCTTAACCCAGAATCTTCTTGGCAATCCACTCAGAAGGAGTCAAGGTATGCTGATTCAGTGAACTGCCTCCTGTTTGCTGATTGTGGACACTGGTTATGTACTGCCTTCTCCTGCAAGCACATATATTATTGGAATGACTGAGTAGATGTGCTCAGACCAGCAGCCACCTTGAGTGAAGGTGTGAACATGCAGCATACAGGTATTGGGTATTACATAGAATGCCGCTGTTTATGCTCCACACGAGCCTCCTCCCACCCCGCTTCATCCAACTATATCAGCATATCCTTCGCTTTCTTTTTCCCTGATGTGTTTATCCAGTTTCCCCTTAAATGCATCTACGCCATTCACTTCAACCACCCCCATATAGTAGCGAGTTCCACATTCTCACTACTCTCTGGATAAAGGCATTTCTCCTGAAGGCCCGATTGCATTTATCAGTACTGTGTCCCTTGCTATTTGTGCTATATAGCAATGATTGATCAGTACTGTGTCCCTTGCTATTTGTGCTATATATCAATGATTTAGACTTGAATGTTGGGAGTTTGATTAAGAAGTTTGCAGATGACACTAAAATAGTCTGTGTGGTTGATAATGAAGAAGAAAGCTGTAGACTGCAGGAAGATATCAATGAACTGGTCAGGTGGGCAGAACAGTGGCAAATGGAATTCAATCCGGAGAGGTGTGAGGTAATGCAGCTGGGGAGGTGTAACAAGGCAAGGGAATACACATTAAATGGTATGACACTGCGAAGTGTAGAGGAACAAAGGGACCTTGGAGTGCAGGTCCACAGATCCCTGAAGGTAGCAGGCCTGGTAGATAATGTAACCACCTTTTATACCAGGCATATCTAAGAAGGCATACGGAATACTTGCCTTTATTAGCTGAGGCCATAGAATACAAGAGCAGGGAGGTTATGCTTCAACTGTATAAAACACAGCTGGAGTACTACATGTAGTTTTGGTCACCACGTTACAGGAAAGATGTGATTGCACTGGAGAGGGTACAGAGGAGATTGACAAGAATGTTGCCTGGATTGGAGAATCTTAGCTATGAGGAAAGATTTGAGATGCTGGGTCTGTTTTCTTTGGAACAGAGGAGACTGAGGGGAGACCTGATTGAGGTGTATAAAATTATGAGGGGCCTGGATAGAGTGGATAGGAAGGACCTGTTTCCCTCAGCAGAGGGGGGCAACAACCAGGAGCCATAGATTTAAAGTAATTGGGGGGAGATAGAGGGGATTTGAGGGGAAATTTCTTCACCCTAGGGGTTGTGGGGGTCTGGAACTCACTGCCTGAAAGGGTGGTAGAGGCAGAAACCCTCACCACATTTAAAAAGTACTTGGATGTGCACTTAAAGTGTCGTAACCTACAGGGCTACGGACTAAGAGCTGGAAAGTGGGATTAGGCTGGGTAGCTCTTGGTCGGCCGACCTGGACACGATGGGTCGAAATGGCTTCCTTCCGTGCTGTAAATTTCTATGATTCTATGAAACCCTCTATTAGGTCACCCCCAGTCTGCTCTTCTCTAGAGAAAAGAGCCTCACTCTGTTCAAACATTCCTGACAGTTATAACCTCGCGGGATGCGGGCTGAGTGTTTGGCATTTAAGGCTCATGTCCTTTCGATTGTGGAGACCATTGTGCACTACTGGTAGGTCAAAATGCTGGGTATGTATTGTACCTCTGTGAAGCTGCAACACACTTACAGTGAAGTACTCATGCATTGTATGGTAGCATTTTGGAAGAGGCAAAACGTGAGTTGCACTTGCCTTGTACGTGACACTGCACTCACTCTCAAGTTGGTGCTGGTCTGGAATGAAGGGTGAGCGCCTGCTCCACACGGGCTTGCTCATCAACATACAGCCATTTCTTTACCTACCAAGTAACACAACAGGCTTATAACCCATTGGAGCTGCAGGTCAGGAGATCCCAGCCCCTGAATTTCAGGCGCTCCTTGCTTGTCCTCTAATATACACAAGGAGCACAGCGCTAAGATTGAAATGACTTGGCTTCACATTGTATGTCAGTGGTGTGGGGTGCAGGCATGCACAGTGGCTCAGCAGCACTGCATTGTCCACCCCTTGTCTTCATTTCCCTCAATGGCAAACTTCAGCCAGATCAGCAATTTTGCCCTTCAATGGGCAGGCGGGCAGACCGACCAACCGACAATATAACCAGCTCAGTCTAAATTCAGTGATAAAGAAAGTGGGATGGAAACAGAGTGGAGATAAGTGGTTTACCTTGCAGCTTAAGAGCTGTTCAGGCTCCGATGAGTCACTCATATCTACATCTTCTAAGTCAGGTAGATCCTGAAAAGAAGCAGGAAGCTAGTGGCTCTTAATATTGACTGCCTGTACATGAATATGAATACATACAAATAATATTTAAAATCATTCAAGCTCAGCATTTTAAACGTGCACATCATCACCTGACACATGGAGATTAAAATCAAAGAGCAGGCCAGATTTAAATTCATCATGCATACAGCGCTCCTTTTTGCAATGTCTATGAAGAGCAACTCTGCCGATTTTGTTCACCAATTTAGATTTAGAACACTTTCAAAAACCTATTCTAACGCAGGGTATTAGATTATTGACTGGAAGTATGGTCTCTGCCATCTATTAATGGCATTTCAATGAATAGACCCTGATCTGAAGAGGGACAAACATCAATGGGACATTGGCCCTTCAAGTGCTTCCCACAATATGAAAGTCTTGTCAACATAGAGTATTCCACAGGCTCAGCCCATAAAAGGTATTCTTGTGGTTTTGTAACCAAGTTGTTGTGAATGAGGGAGCCTAAATCCATAGAAGCCAAGCAGTCAGGGCCTCCAGCTTGCTCAGTGAGAAAATCATGAACTTCTTCATTGCCAAGACCAAGACTCTGCTACTGCCCCAGGGACTAATGTCTCACCCCATCCCTCTCATCCCAAACCTGAACCGAGCTGTCTCTCTGCTGCTTTGCTTTATCTCGCCCACCCTCTCTCTCAGACCCACTCCTTCCTCCCTTGATCTCCATCTCACTCAACTCTTCTTTGCCCCATGCTGGCCAACATTGTCATTGGCTCCCTCCTCCCTCCAAAACCCACCCACGAACCATCTGTCCTCATCAATTACTACATCTCCAGTTCCCTTTCCTCACCAAAGTTCTTCCATATAACTGTTGCCTCCCAGTTCTGCGCGCAGCTCTCCCATACCTCTCTATTTAAATCCCTTCAGCCCATCTCAGTATTCCAATGATTCCCCCTCTATTACTTTCAATGACACTCATAGATGAAGGGAGACCATAACTACATCACACCAGGCCGAAACAAAGTCAAAAGACGTGTAACTGTGAATGTGGTGCTTTATCCCTCCTTATCCTCTCAGCAATATTAGCCCTGGTCCTTCCCCACCATGTAGCAGCATGGGACTTCCCTTGCTTGGCTTCACTCCTACTCATCTGATCATAGCCAGAGAATCTTCTAATCCCTGTAGCCTCACCTCAGCAGCCCCCAAGAATCCATCCTTGGCCTCTTCCTGTTTGTCATACATGTGCTGCCCTTCAGCAACATAATTGGCAGACATGGGGACAGTTTCCACATGTTTGGTTAGGACACCCATATCTATCTCGCCCAACTGTGCTGTCAGACTGTTTGCCCAATATCCAATCTTGGAGGAGTCTTAACTTTGCCCAGATCATTATTTGGAACACCAATGCCATCATATTCAGCTCCCCCACAAACCCTGCTCCACTGCTACAGGCCATTTCTCTCAAGCTGTTCACAATACGGATGTCCCGTTTGAATGGGAGTTGAGCTTCAGACCTCCCCATCATGCTTACCTCCACCTCTGTAATGTCAACTGCCTCCACACCTACCTCAGCCCCTGTGTGGCTGAATCCTTAACCATGTCTTCTTCATCTCCAGAGTTGTGTAGTAGTATGTTATTGGACTCGTAATGCAGAGAACAGGAGGAGCGGCGAGGCCTATAAAAGGCCCAGCGACAGCGAGGAGCAGCGCAGTCGGGGAGGAGGCTGCTACAGCAGGGTCAAAAGTTAAAAAAAGAAGTAAAAAGAAATCGAAGTGTGATATCATAGCCAAGAGGGTAAGTGATTGGCTGGTTGATTGGTGAGAAGTTTTTCTTTTTTCTTCATCTTTTTCTTATCAGTAAGAAAACTTTGGCATTGTTGCCAAATAAGTTAATTTAAGGGCTAAGTCATGGCAGGAGAGCACAGACCCATGTCATGCTCCTCCTGTGCTATGTGGGAAGTCAGGGACACTGGAAGTACTATGTGTGCAGGAAGTGTATCCAGTTCTTGTCAGACCAAATGACGGCACTGGAGCTGCACATGGATTCACTCTGGAGCATCCACGATGCTGAGGATGTCATGTATAGCACATTTAGTGAGTTGGTCACACCGCAGGTAAAGGTTACAAAGGCAGATATAGGGAATGGGTGACCAACAGGCAGAGCAGGAGTAGGAAGGTAGTGCAGGGGTACCCTGCGGTCATCTCCCTCCAAAACAGAAATACCACTTTGGATACTGTTGGGGGAGATGGCTCATCAGGGGAAGGCAGCAGCAGCCAAGTTCATGGCACCATGGGTGGCTCTGCTGCACAGGAGGGTAGGAAAAAGAGTGGGTGAGCTATCGTGGTAGGGGATTCGACTGTAACGGGAATAGATAGGCATTTCTGCGGCCACAATCGAGACTCCAGGATGGTATGTTGCTTCCCTGGTGCAAGGGTCAAAGATGTCTTGGAACGGCTGCAGGGCATTCTGGAGGGGGAGGGTGAACAGCCAGTGGTGCATATAGGTACCAACGATATAGGTAAAAAAAACAAAATGAGGTCCTACAGGCTGGATTTAGGCAGCTAGGAGTTAAATTAAAAAGTAGGACCTCAAAGGTAGTAATCCCACGTGCTAGTCAGAGTAGAAATAGCAGGACAGTTAAGATCAATACGTTGTTTGAGGAATGGGAGGGATTCAAATTCCTGGGATATTGGAACCGGTTCTGGGGGAGGTGTGTCCAGTACAAACCGGATGGTCTTCACCTGGGCAGGACCGGAACCAATGCTCTAGGGGGAGTGTTTGCTAGTGATGTTGGTGAGGGTTTCAACTAATATAGCAGGGGGACAGAGGGAAGTAAAATGGGGGAGAAGCAAAAGGTAGAAAGGAGATAAGTAAAAGCGGAAGGCAAATAAATCAAAGGCAAAAATCAAAAAGGGCCACATTACAACATAATTCTAAAAGGACAAAGTGCTAAAAAAATAAAGCCTGAAGGATCTGTGTCTCAATGCGAGGAGGATGAATTAACTGCGCAGACAGCGGTTAACGGATATGATATAATTGGGATTACGGAGACATGGCTCCAGGGTGACCAAGGCTGGGGATTCAACATCCAAGGGTATTCAATATGCAGGAAGGATAGACAGAAAGCAATAGTAAGGAAGGACATTAGCCTGGATGATGTGGAATCTGTATGGGTAGAGCTACGGACTACCAAAGGGCAGAAAACCCTAGTGGGAGTTGTGTACAGACAACCAAACAGTAGTAGTGAGGTTGGGGATGGCATCAAATAGGAAATTAGGGATGCGTGCAATAAAGGTACAGCAGTTATCATGGGCGACTATAATCTACATATAGATTGGGCTAACCAAACTGGTACAATATAGTGGAGGAGGATTTCCTGGAGTGTATAAGGGATGATTTTCTGGACCAAAATGTCGAGGAACCATCTAGAGAGCTGGCCATCATGGGTGTTGTGTAATGAGAGAAGATTAATTAGCAATCTTGTTGTGTGAGGCCCCTTGGGGAACAGTGACCATAATATTTTAGAATTCTTCATTAAGGTGGAGAGTGACACAGTTAATTCAGAGACTAGGGTCCTGAACTTAAAGAAAGGTAACTTCGATGGTATGAGACATGAATTGGCTTGGATAGACTGACAAATAAATTACAGAAGCTTGAGATACTTAAAGGGTTGACGGTGGATAAGCAATGGCAGACATTTACAGATCACATGGATGAACTTCAACAATTGTACATCCCTGTCTGGCGTAAAAAAACGGGGAAGGTGGCTCAACCGTGGCCAACAAATGAAATTAGGGATAGTGTTAAATCCAAGGACGAGGCATATAAAATTGGCCAGAAAAAGCAGTAAACCTGAGGACTGGGAGAAATTTAGAATTCAGCAGAGGAGGACAAAGGGTTTAATTAGGAGGGAGAAAATAGAGTATAAGAGTAAGCTTGCAGGGAACATAACAACTGACTGCAATAGCTTCTATAAATATGTGAAGAGAAAAAGATTAGTGAAGATAAACTTAGGTCCTGTAGAATTTACCAGTATCTCACAAAGATTCCAGGTACCTTTCCCCTACAGAGGAGAAGAATCCCTTTCTGGGCTTTTAAAATGAGTTTAAAGGGGCAGACGAAGCCTGCGGGGGATAAAAGGGGATGCATTCATGGAGACACCCCCCAATGTTTGGACTCATAGGAAAGGAAATTCAAAATGGACCTAAATTACAGAAGCTTGAGATCCCCTAAACATCTATGGGAAGGAGCATATCAATTTTAAGATTCTACAACATTTTAGCTGCGAAAAGGAGTTACCAAATACAGGAGGTGGGGCCAAATTCGTGTATTAAGGATCCCAGACTGTCTGGGGGAACTATTCACCCCCTAAGAGATAATCAAATTACCCAATCAAGCACAATGGAAATCATGGTCAAGAAACTGGACAATCCTAAAACAATGCAAAACCAGTGATAGCACATTCTCAGACCCTAATCGAGTTACTGCTGACAAAGGAGACATTTGAAAATCAATGGACAGAACAGTTCAAACAGAGCCCAAGAGATTTGATGGGAGATAATATATCTATCCCCCAGTTTTTACAAGGAAAGGAGCAGCACGCAGACTAGCAGAACAAGGAAAACTAGCAGAACACAGAAACTAGAAGACAGGAGAGAAGCAGAGCACAGACTGGAACACAGACACAGACACAAGCAGCCGGAGCTGGGGGGTGAAGAAATGGAGTAGTGAAGGAAACTACAAGAAATCGTTAAGGACCGACTGAGCACGAGGCTCACGAAACGGAAGGTTTTCAGCAACCAAATTGACAACCCGGACCACCACAACCAACGAAACGACCAACCGAAACCAACTCAGCAAAAACTGAAGTATCGACCTTTATTTCCACTCTGCAAATTACTTCTGAACGACCAACGGGTGAGAAATTACCAAAAGGGACTAACTAAAACTATTCCTAACCAAAGAAAGTGGGTACTTATCCCATACATCCGAAACGCAACTTACCGCATCAACGGACGCACCCCAACCGAAGACTACGCAGTCCGAAGTCCTCTCCTCTGTCCGGGGTGCGGCTCGCCTAGAAGGCCAAGTGCAGCGAACCCCGAAACCGTGATTCACCGGCAACTGTCTAAAGGGATTGGTGAGCATAGCCCCTGAACCCTCAGAGCTATAACTTAGTTAGGGAGGGGAATTGGGAGGGGTGAGGCCGGGATAACTTGTGTAAATGTAGCTGCATTCTCCTTTTTACCCCATTTAGAGTTTAAGCTGTATTCTTTTCCCCACATGCTGTCATTTGACAATTTATTCAATGTGTTGTACTCTTCAGTGTGTATTGGTCTGTGTGTGTGTTATTAAAGTTGTGCCTTTTACTTATTTTTAAGCACAATAAAGCCATACCTACTTCCTACCTTGAAACCGATTGTCTGTCCAAGTCTATCACAGTCCCTTCATAATTCCAGTGTCCAGAACCAAGGGTGTGGGAGCGATTCGGAACCGCTCATATAAGGTCAGAAGGGAAAGCTGATCCCCTGCAAACCACCCCTTACATAATGGCGACCCAGATGGGAGGGACGTGATAAGAGAGAGACTGGTTTCAGGAAACGAAGCAAAATGGAAGAGGGGATTTCCTCGTATGTGTTTAAGAGGGTAAATGTGGCTAAGGAGTGGGTAAATGTGGCTAAGGAGTGGGTACTCGAGCTATTGTATGCTGAGCATCCAGAAGATGCTGCAGCTCAAAGGACTGAGAGCAAGGACCATAAAAAGTCGATAGAGAAGGCCATTTGGCTAATTTGCCTTCAGCAACAGATCCGGCTTCTAGATGAGGAGAATGAGAAATTAAAGGGAGTATTGAGGCAGACAGAAGAGAGGTCCAGCGCAAGGGCCACAGTCGGGGAAAGGCTGTGGACAGAGGTGGGACAGTTAAAGGAAAGTAGAGAGCTCACTAAAGAAAGGCACAAAACCCAATTGGACCTTTTACAGTGTCAGATTATTGAAACCAAGAATAGCGAACGGGCGTTGCAGGAAGAGAATTCCTGCCTCACCAAGCAAGTTGAAGAGTACGGGGAGAGGGTGAGAGACATTCAGGTAGCCTATAAGGTAGCCAGTACCAGGGAATTTGAGGCAGGAGACCACGGCCCCTGCCAGCAGCAGATCCAAAGCCTGAACCTTGCTCTATCCCAGGCTAAAGGCATGGTGTGCCTGATAAACCCGGGTTGAGCCCAGGAACACCTGGTTGGGCAAGGAGAAACCCCTCAGTAACCGCCTGCAGCTCCCAGGAATGGCCCGGGGCAGCAGGGGTGTCAGCCAGAGTGCGGGGCAGGCAAGGATTGCGAACTACCAACACCGGCAGCCCCGAGTTTTAACTCGGCTTGGCAGCAGGGGGAAGAGAGCAAGCCAATACAAGAAGGGCCGGAACCAGGGCCAATGCACCCGGTCCGGCAGCAGAAGTTTGGCCCGCCTGATGCCAATGGGGCAGCAGGACCCCTAGAAAGCAACTTCGTAGTATCCCACGACACCCAAAAACTGAGGGCTATGATAGGCCACCTAAGTAAGCTCACCCAACAGGGGAATCCCTCGGTACACTTCCTGGAAGTGGAACACACAGGGGATATTAACGGGTGCGATGATTCGGAGCAGGCTAAGCTGTTGCTCTTCTCGCTAGACACCAAGCTGTGCCATTCCCTCTATGCAGACAGCAGAAAGGGGTGAAACACATACGCTACGGTTAAGGAGGAGGTTCTCGAGGCCATGGGTATGAACGACGGGGAGTCCGTACTCCCGAGTGGAGAAAACAGTACAGCTCTATGGGGAGACTCCACAGGCTTTCGCCGACAGGTTGTGGCCGGTCTACGAAAGGGCCTGTAGTGGGGTTCTTGACCGGGCCCACCTGAACCCTAATGAGCTGGCTCACTGGCTCCGCAGCCTGGTGGCAAACAGCTTACCTGGAGTAAAGGCAAAAGCCCAGGTCAAGAGATCTCAGAACCACCGAGGAGACAGTGGTCAGACAGTTGACACTGGCTTACCGGAACAGTAGAGAGACGGAGGAACCCTCCTCTCAAGGGAGGGTCCATGAGATTAAACCCAGCCAAAGCAAGAGAGAGTGGCATCAGGAAGGTGGGAACCCTCCCCACAAAGGGGGCGAGTGTTTTGGGTGTGGAAAAAGTGGGCACTGAAGGAAGGACTGTAGGAACCCATGGAAAGAGACTAAGGGAAAGGCCACTTCAGCCCCAGCCCGTAAGGCCGGGGCAGGAACACCCGACAGAGACACTCGTAGCCGCCCTACAGACACTCATAAATGGACAGGGAGCAATAGCTATCGCAACCGGTGCAGTAGCCTGTACGGTAAAACCCTCTGCTCCAACCTACCCAAATGCATGACTAGAGCCAGCTGTGTACCTGTGTTCCCTAGAGTACGATGCCTGGAAGAGACCGTGCGTTTCGATGGAGGTGGAGAAAGTGAAAGGGACCTACCTGCTAGATACTGGTGCTTCCAGCACCCTTGTATATGCAGATAACCCAGCTACCTCACCTCTATCGAACGGGGTCCCGTACAGTCTAGTGGGGTTCACAGGCAATGAGCAAACTGGTTCGTTTTCCATCCCGCTCACCATTCAGTTAGGGATACTCAAAACCAAATGGAAGTGTGTCCTGATGAAATGGGAGCAGAAGGGAAAAGGGATGCTGGAAGCTGATTTTATCATTGGCCACCAGATCCTAGTGGATCTCAGGAACCACTGTCTATGGGGAGCCAGAGTGACTGACAGGGAAGGTGAGATGGCAGTGATCCCAGAAAAAGGGGCCAAGGGAACGTTGTGTACCGTGAAGCCAAAGGAGGGTTATGACTTGGAATTACTGGTCAGTAACACCCCAGTGGAGTACCAGGCATATGTACGGGCACACCTTGCAGCATTTGCCACCCACAAACATGACTGTGGTAGAGTAACGGGGGTGGAAGTTAGTATAAAAGGGGACCCCATGACCCGACCACAAAAGCAATATAACTTCTCCAGAGAGGCAGAGGCAGACCTGACAACGGCGCTGGGATTACTGGTAGAGCAAGGAGTGTTAAGACCGAGAGCAACCCATGTGAACTCTCCACCGTGGACTATCGAGTACTAAATAAGAATATCCCTGCCTGTGCACCCACTGTAACAGCCGTAGCGGATCTCATAGGGAGTATTCCAGCATCCGCGACCACTTTCACGGTGCTGGACATTTCAAATGGGTTCTGGTCCATTCCTTTAAAACGAGAGGACCAGTACAAGTTCGCCTTTACCTTTAAGGGCCAACAATACACGTTGAACTGTCTTTCCCAAGGCTTTCACAATAGTCCCAGCATTTTTCACCAATGTATGGCGAACTGTTTAAAGGGCTTTAGCAGACCCCAGCAGTTGGTGCAGTATGTGGATGACCTGCTTCTGTTCACCGATCAGGGGGAGGAACATGGCCCACTGCTGGCTGAGCTGCTGGAGCTGCTAAAAGAAGAAGGGTTTAAAGTAAACCCCAAGAAGACACAGATCGGCCAGAAGGAAGTCAAATTCCTGGGGCTGACTGTGTGCGCTGGGGAAAGGGCCATAGACAAGGCTAGAAGGGAGGCAGTACAGGAGTTACCAGCCCCCAACACAGTGACAGGGGTAAGATCCTTTCTAGGGCTCACCGGGTACTGCAGAGATTTTATTGAGGATTATGCAGCCACCGCAGCCCCTCTGCTCAGGCTCCTACACAAGGGTGTAGAGTGGGACTGGGATGAGGGTTGCGAGGCAGCATTTAATCAGCTCAAGAAGGACTTGCAGACCGCGCCAGCCTTGGGAGCGATAGATGTAGGAAAGGAGTTTTTCCTGGAGGTGGCAGCCAGTGGGGACAGTTTGAGCTCAGTGCTGCTTCAAGAGCGGCACGGCCAGCTGAGGCCGGTAGTTTACTCCTCCAGGATCCTCACAGATGTGGAGAAGGGGTAGTCCAACTGTGAGAGACACCTCCTAGCCACACATTGGGCAGTGAAAAGATCCTTGATCTTCACGGGAGGGTCTCCTCTAACACTCCTAACCCACCAACACCTACTCAGATGCTCCTAGATGGGAGGATTAAGGACGGGACGGTGAGCAGTGCCCACATTGCTCGCTGGACCCTGCTCCTCTCCCAGATGGACCTCAGAGTAGAAGGCCCCCGCGAGCCAAGGCTCGCAGCCAACCTAATCTACCCAGGGAAAGCCCACAGGTGCTCCATAGAAGGGGTATGGGAGGTAAACATTGGCCTTCGGGCGGGGTTACACCCTACAGGCCGGGACATCTACGTGGACGGGTCCAGCATGGTATCTGCTGGCGAGCGACTCACTGGGTGCGGAGTCTACGACCCAAGGGCAGATATTGCCCTGGCAATCAAGCTCCCCAGCACCATGAGCGCCCAGCATGCTGAACTGTCCACCGTAATGTATGTGGTGACCCACCCCAAGGAATTCCTTACCCCGTACACGATTTGCTCGGACAGTATGTTTACCTGCAATTCATGTATGGAGTACCTGGCTATCTGGTCCTGTTGCAGATACACGTCCGCTGGCGGGAGACCCCTGGCAATCAAGCCCCTGCTGGAGAAAATCATGACAGCGGTGGGGGAAGAGGGAAAGGTACAGAAGGTGAAGGCCCATTCAAAAACCGAACCCCGTGCAGAGGGAAACCAACAGGCTGACAAACTGGCCAAAGAAGGTGCCCGCATGGGAAGGTTCTGGGACCCCTATGACACCGGCCGCATAGCAGCGGTCAAGAATAAGAACAGGGCAGCAGAGAGTACAGGGATAGTCTTGGCCCCGGACATAAAAACAGTTCAGGCACAGGACCCAGTCCTGAAAGCTGTCCTGAAAGCACTAGCTAGAGGAGAGAGAGTAGAAGGTCCGTACGGCACAGCAGCCATTACCGTTAAGGAAGGCATGCTGTTTAAAGAGGGACAATGGGTCGTGCCACAGCAGCACCAGAGGGAATTCCTAAAACTGGCCCATGAGGGTCCAGGAGCGGGACACCCCGGGCCTGAGACCACCTGGCAACGGGTGGAACAGGCAGGATGGTGGCCGGGACTCAGGGAGGACATCCGCGAGTTTTGTGCGAACTGCCTGGTGTGTGCTGTGAACAACCCTGACCCCCAGAAAAGGAAGGTGTCCCTAGGACATGTCAGGAGGGTAAAGGGACCATGGCAGTCAATCCAAATTGACTACATCGGGACCCTACCCACTGCCCAGGGAGGCTACAAATACTGCCTAGTCCTGATGGACGTTTTCTCAAAATGGGTTGAAGCCTTCCCCTGCCGAACAGCCACCACACTAGGGACAGCTAAGATTCTAGTGAGGGAAGTGTTCTCCCGGTGGGGACTCCCACAGTATGTGGAGTCGGACCAGGGGAGCCATTTCACCGGGCAGGTAATGCAGGCAACCCTTAAGGTGCTCGGCATTGAGGGGAAATGGCACGTTGCCCACAATCCACAGTCATCGGGTATTGTGGAGCGTTTAAACCGCACCATTAAAGAAAGGCTGCGGAAGGAAACGGGAGACTCATCCCAAAAGTGGGTGGAGGTCTTACCGTTGGTCCTAATGGGGATCCGAGCCAGCCAGTCAAAGAGCACCGGGTATTCCCCATACGAGCTCATGACTGGCTGGATCATGCGGACCCCCACCCATGTCCTAGCCCCGGTGCTCACAGAAGGTCAGCTCAGAGAGGTGAACCGGGACCGGTTTGTCAGGAACCTGTTTGAACACCTCAAACAGATTCACTGGCAGGCTGCTAGTAACATGGGCAGACAGCATCAGAGTATCCGATTGCTGCTAGAACCCAGCAAACACCACGAATGGGAGGTAGGGGACCATGTCATGGTGAGGAACTATGCTCGAGTCGGGGTTTTTGAAGCATTATATATGGGGCCATACAGCATTGTCGACAAGGCAAGCCCGATGGTCAATGCCATAAAGCTGCCCCACCGTACTAAGTGGTTCCACATCAACCAGTGCAAGCTGTACAACGCAGGGTCAGCCAAGCACAGAGGGCAGCCGGGAGGGGTGAACCGTCCTCAGGACAGGGACCCTCCGTTGGCCGCCCCCGACGGTGGAGGGCCCACAGGGAATGTGGCAGGCTCAGAAACCGTGCCTATAGGGGCAGTGAATTACAGTACTGGAGGGCCTATCCCACCCATCGTTTCGGATTCGGATGCACCCCCAGTAACCCAAGCCCTGAGAAGAACCCTCCGTACACCACGGCCAAAGATACCATGGTCACCGGCATCTGAGCCGCAGCGATTCTACCCTAGGAGAAGGGCAGCCCGACAGGAAAGGCCGAAGGTCAGAAGAACAGAGGCCGCTCAGAGTAGGGACCACCAGCCAGCCGCCTCCAGCGGTGAGGGTCTCACAGGAGCAGTAGCAACGAGCTGTCCCAGAGACAAGGGTCTCCAGCTCACCGGCTGCGGGGAAACCCTAGCATCCAGGCGGCTATCAGGCCGCACAAGACATGGGCCTGACAGGGACTCACCAGGCCACCCGGAGACGGGTGGCGGTTGTACATAGCTCTAATTTTAGTTTAAGGCAGCTGACTGCACCATTTTATATTTTAAGGTTTAGTTTAGAATTAAGGGTAATGTTGCAGTAATGTTCAAGTGATTGTTTTGAGTTTGTCTTGTGTGTCAGCCAGCCTGAGAGCAGTTCTCAAGGGCAGGATGCAGACATTACCGGGTAATGGACAAACCTCAGGGGACCAATTGATGTTGTTTAATTTTAATCTAGGTTTTTTTCTTCTGCAATGTGGTTGTACGTTGCCTATATTGCTGGAGAATATAATGTAACTGAAATGAAATGTAACTGTGCTGAAATGCAATTGTAGTGATTGAACCCTCTCCAAGCTGGGAGGGTATAAATGTAAAAAGTTTGTGCCTGTAAAGGGAAAAGTGTGCATCTATGGTGATGTTGCATAAGTGTAATGCATTTTGGATATTAGTTTAGCTAATTTATGGGGAAGGTTATCTCTTTGGAGTCAGGAACTTTGCTCACCTCGAAGAATGATACCATAAGTGATATGGTATCACAGGGGGGAATGTAGAATTTACCAATATCTCGCGAAGATTCCAGGTACCTTTCCCCTACAGAGGAGAAGAATCCCTTTCTGGGATTTTAAAATGAGTTTAAAGGGGCAGACGAAGCCTGCGGGGGATAAAAGGGGATGCATTCATGGAGACCCCCCCCCCCAGTGTTTGGACTCATAGGAAAGGGAATTCAAAATGGACCTAAATTACAGAAGCTTGAGATCCCCTAAACATCTATGGGAAGGAGCATATCAATTTTAAGATTCTACAACATTTTGGCTGTGAAAAGGAGTTACCAAATACAGGAGGTGGGGCCAAATTCGTGTATTAAGGATCCCAGACTGTCTGGGGGAACTATTCACCCCCTAAGAGATAATCGAATTACCCAATCAAGCACAATGGAAATCATGGTTAAGAAACTGGACAATCCTAAAACAATGCAAAACCAGTGATAGCACATTCTCAGACCCTAATCGAGTTACTGCTGACAAAGGAAACATTTGAAAATCAATGGACAGAACAGTTCAAACAGAGCCCAAGAGATTTGATGGGAGATAACGGAGCCTTTTTTTGGGACATATCTATCCTCCAGTTTTTACAAGGAAAGGAGCAGCACGCAGACTAGCAGAACAAGGAAAACTAGCAGAACACAGAAACTAGTAGAAGACAGGAGAGAAGCAGAGCACAGACGGGAACACAGACACAGACACAAGCAGCCGGAGCTGGGGAGTGAAGAAATGGAGTAGTGAAGGAAACTACAAGAAATCGTCAAGGACCGACTGAGCACGAGGCCCACGAAACGGAAGGTTTTCAGCAACCAAATTGACAACCTGGGCCACCGCAACCAACGAAACGACCAACCGAAACCAACTCAGCAAAAACTGAAGTATCGACCTTTATTTCCACTCTACAAACTATTTCTGAACGACCAACGTGTGAGAAATTACCAAAAGGGACTAACTAAAACTATTCTTAACCAAAGAAAGTGGGTACTTATCCCATACATCCGAAACGCAACTTACCGCATCAACGGATGCACCCCAACCGAAGACTACGCAGTCCGAAGTCCTCTCCTCCGTCCAGGGTGCGGCTCGCCTAGAAGGCCAAGTGCAGCGAACCCTGAAACCGTGATTCACCGGCAACTGTCTAAAGGGATTGGTGAGCATAGCCCCTGAACCCTCAGAGCTATAACTTAGTTACTTAGGGGAATTGGGAGGAGCGAGGCTGGGATAACTTGTGCAAATGTAGCTGCATTCTCCTTTTTACCCCATTTAGAGTTTAAGCTGTATTCTTTTCCCCACAGGCTGTCATTTGACAATTTATTCAATGTGTTGTACCCTTCAGTGTGTATTGGTCTGTGTGTGTGTTATTAAAGGTGTGCCTTTTACTTCTTTTTAAACACAATAAAGCCATACCTACTTCCTACCTTGAAACCGATTGTCTGTCCAAGTCTGTCACAGTCCCTTCATAATTCCAGTGTCCAGAACCAAGGCTGTGGGAGCGATTCGGAACCGCTCATATAAGGTCAGAAGGGAAAGCTGATCCCCTGCAAACCACCCCTTACAGTCGGATTCAGGTGAATTTACAATGGGGAACAAAGAAATGGCAGACCAATTGAACAAATACTTTGGTTCTGTCTTCAGGAAGACACAACTAACCTTCCAGAAATATTAGGGGACCGAGGGTCTAGTGAGAAGGAGGAACTGAAGGAAATCCTTAATAGTCAGGAAATTGTTTTAGGGAAATTGATGGGATGGAAGGCCAATAAATCCCCAGGGCCTGATAGTCTGTATCCCAGAGTACTTATGGAAGTGGCACTAGAAATAGTGGATGCATTGGTGGTAATTTTCCAACAATGCATGGATCAGTTCCCATGGATTGGAGGGTAGCTAATGTAACCCCACTTTTTAAAAAAAAAGGGAGATAAAACAGGGAATTATAGATCGGTTAGCCTGACGTCGGTAGTGGGGAAAATTTAGAATCAATTATTAAAGATGTAATAGCAGTGTGTTTGGAAAGCAGTGACAGGATCAGTCCAAGTCAGCATGGATTTATGAAAGGGAAATCATGCTTGACAAATAGACTAGAATTTTTTATGGATGTAACTAGTAGAGTGGACAAGGAGAACCAGTGGATATGGTGTATTTGGACTTTTAAAAGGCTTGTGACAAGGTCCCACACAGAGATTGGTGTGCAAAATTAAAGCACATGGTATTGGGGGTAATGTACTGACGTGGATAGAGAACTGGTTGGCAGACAGGAAGCAGAGAGTCAGGATAAACGGGTCCTTTTCAGAATGGCAGGCAGTGACTAGTGGAGTGCCGCAGGGCTCAGTGCTGGGACCCCAGCTCTTTACAATATACATTAATGATTTGGATGAAGGAATTGAGTGTAATATCTCCAAGTTTGCAGATCACATTAAACTGGGAGGTGGTGTGAGCTGTGAGGAGGATGTTAAGAGGCTGCAGAGTGACTTGGACAGGTTAGGTGAGTGGGTAAATACATGGCAGATGCAGTATAATGTGGATAAATGTGAGGTTATCCACTTTGGTGGCAAAAACAGGAAACCAGAGTATTATCTGAATGGCGACAGATTAGGAAAAGGGGAGGTGCAACGAGACTGGGTGTCATGATACGTTGAAAGTTGGCATGCAGGTACAGCAGGCGGTGAAGGCGGCAAATGGCATGTTGGCCTTCAAAGCGAAAGGATTTGAGTACGGGAGCAGGGAGGTCTTACTGCAGTTGTACAGGGCCTTGGTGATCCACACCTTGAATATTGTGTTTTGGTCTCCTAATCTGAGGAAAGACATTCCTGCTATTGAGGGAGTGCAGCGAAGGTTCACCAGACTGATTCCCGGGATGGCAGGACTGACATATGAAGAAAGACTGGATTAACTAGGCTTATATTCACTTGAATATAGAAGAATGAGAGGGGATCTCATAGAAGCATATAAAATTGACAGGATTGGACAGGTTAGATGCAGGAACAATGTTCCCAATGTTGGGGAAGTCCAGAACCAGGGGTCACAATCTAAGGATAAGGGGTAGGCCATTTAGGACCGAGATGAGGAGAAACTTCTTCACTCAGAGAATTGTGAACCTGTGGAATTCTCTACCACAGAAAGTTGTTGTCAGTTAGCTGGATATATTCGAAAGGGCAAGGGATATGGAGAGAAAGCAGGAATGGGGTACTGAAGTTGCATGATCAGCCATGATCTTATTGAATGGCGGTGCAGGCTCGAAGGGCCGAATGGCCTACTCCTGCACCTATTTTCTATGTTTCTGTGTTTCTATTAGTTCAATCCCACCATGCATGTTTTAGAATTTGAATTCAGTTAAAAAAATTGGAAATAAAAACTGGTATCATTAAAAGTAACCATTAATTGTTGGATTGTCATAAAAACCCAACTAGCTGACTAATGCCCTTGAAAAAGGCTACTCCATTAGTCATTTTCCACAGACATTTAGGAGTGAGATCAGGAAACACTTTTTTCCACACAAAGGGTAGTGGAAATCTGGAAGTGACTTCCCAAAAGGCTGTGGATGCTGGGACAATTGGAACCTTCAAGACTGAGATCGATGGCTATATATCATGCTAGGGTATCAAGGGATATGGAACAGAGGTAGGTAAATGGAGTTGAGATACAGATCAGCCATGATCTAATTGAATAGCAGAGCAGGCACGAGGGTCTGTGTGGCTTCCTCCTGTTCCTATTCCACCTCACTATTAAACAGTGAGAAGGAATGGAACAGATTTCAGGAGGACATAGACAAACTGGTGAAATGGGCGGACATATGCCAGATGAAATTTAATGCAGAGGTGTGAAGTCATGCATTCTGAAAGAATGAGACGACGCAATATAAACTATATGGTAGGGGGTGCAGGAACAGAGACACCTGGGGCTGTATGCACACAAATCTTTTCAGGTGGCAGGGCAAGTTGAGAAGGCTGTTAAAAAAGCTTACAGGATCTTTGGGTTTATAAACAGAGGCATAGAGTGCAAAAGGAAGTTATACTAAACCTTTATAAATTGCTGACTAGGCCTCAGTTGTGGGCCTTAGAGAGGGTGCAGAGGAGATTTACTCCAAAAGTATTAAGGATGAGGGACTTGAGTTACATGGAGAGACTGGAAAAGCTGGGGTTGTTCTCCTTAGAACAGAGAATATTAAGGGGGAATTGAATAGAGGTGTTCAATATCATGAAGGGCCCGAGTTTCGTGGAAGCTAAGTTCCGCCCCAGTATTGTCAAAAGGACCTCCGAGATCCTGACGGTATTTGGGTGGAAGTTTTATGAAAAAATCTGGGAAAGACCACTCAGCGGTAAAAATGGGCCTTGCTCGCCGATTCTGGGTGGCAACAGGTGGTCATCATAGGCAGTCCCTCGAAGCGAGGGTGACTTGCTTCCACTCCAAAAAAAGGGGTGAGTTCACAGGTGTTTCAATGAAGGACCTAATATTCCAGATCCCAAACTACATCCTGAAGGATGGAAGATGCCTGTGCGTGGACTTTTTTTAATATGGGGTGGCTGTTGTACACCAACCACCACACGGGCTTGACAGAGCTCGGTCTTGGTCCAGTGGCAAGGGTTAACCAAGACGACTGGAGACCTGCTCTGCTGCACGGACCTCGTGCGCGCACATAAAGAACCAGGGAGGAGATGAGAATATTTTTTTGGTCTGGAACGCACTGCCTGAAAGGTCTGTGGGAGCAGATTGAATAGTAACTTTCAAATGGGAATGGAATATATACTTGGAGCAATTTGGTGGGCTATGGGGAAAGAGGAGTGGGACTAAGTGATATTTACTTCAAAGAGCCGGCGCAGGCAGCATAGACCGAATGGCCACACTGTGCTATACGATTTTGATATCTGAAGACTTTTCAAAACAACCCTTTAAAGTTGGTGAGTCCTGATCACTTTTGCACAGATAGCTCCTTGACTCACATCAACGTACAGCTTTCCTTCCCCTTCCAAACTGATGGTCTCTATGCTGTCTGTCTTGACCAGTTCCGTTACTAGAATCCTCTGAGCAGCCATCGTCTTTGACAACATATCTGACAACAGAGATTAGAAAGACAAATTGAGCCAGTACGTTTCAAACAGACCATAAAATGACAGGATCTAGCAAGTGTTAAAAATACTTCATATACAGGGTACTTCAAAAAAATCTTGCAGACTGACTGGCCTCCCAATAATGTTTGACATTTTGATTTTGAGACAATGGCGCAGATATGATTCAGTCAAACATCAGACGTGGTTATTGAAGTGGAAGTGAAGGTGATGGTAGAGAAACGGCATGCCTCTGCTCTGGAACAGATTTTCACACAGATTCCATGCACCCTCCAGGAACCAAAGGATACCTGCGAGAAGCGCAGCGAGAGCTGGCCAGCAGCAGCAGTGCAGTCTGCAAAAGCAGCTCAAGCATGGACAGGTGTCTGGGGATCAGGGTTCTGGAGTCCTCCATCTATAGCAAGGTGTACTGCATAGATGGGAGACAGTATGGTCTCAGAGCCACATGCTGGTGTTCCAACAATGCACAGTAAAGGTGATGTCATGGATGCAAGTCCTTGCTGAGGAGCCCACTCAGACTTGGGTTGAATAGTGGGGAAAGCCTCTGAGAACACAGTGCCTCATTAAGGACAATGCAAACTTTTTAATATAAAGTAGATAAGATGAAGTACGTTCACGCTAACTTGGAGGGTAACATAAGCGAGCAAATTCGTATGAATGACAGCAAGGAATAAGTGGTTGATTAATCAAGGCGAGGTGCAGCATGGGAAGGAAACTTTGCTTGTCTAAATTCAATATCAGATGTCTTAAAAGGGACAATAGCCATGTTGATTTTCAGTGTTAATGATTTCTCTGCAAATTTCAGTGACAAAACTGTTCAAAAATACCAAGAGGCAATTTGAATATATGAACCTGCAGTTTCACTGTTGAAGGCCATGCTCTGCAATCAGTCAGAGATGCTGAGTAACGGTGAGAAAATGCCTTCCTCTGATTGCTCAAGCTCAGTATCACGCTGTCCAGCTGAACTGCAAGGTACGAGAGCCTGGTGTGGTGTACCTGGATCAGATCCCTTCAGTGGGCCCTCGGTGGCTGTGTCAGCTCCCTCTCTCTCAGTCTCTTGCTGCTGGTCTGCCAGGGTCTCCTCCTGGATTTTTCTTAATTCATTCACAAACTTCTCAATCTTTTGCTGGCTATCTGCACTTGGAGTTACACCAGACACACTGGTCGCTGAAGGAAGCTCTTCACCTACAATTAAAAATAAGTGAGATTAAAGTGTAAAAAAAATAAGCTTTCAAAAACCTGTAAAATCTTAGGCACTGTTGGAAGAGGCTCCATCTGCGCCTCAATGACAGGCAGGCAACAACAACTTGCATTTATATAGCGCCTTTAACACAGTAAAACATCCCAAGGCACTTCCCAGACAACAATTGACACCGAGTCATGTAAAGAGATATCAACACAAATGAAGAAAAGCTTGGTCAAAGAGGGAGGTTTTAAGGACGACTTAAAGGAGGAAAAGAAGCGGAGAGGTTTAGGGAGGGAGTTCCAGAACTTACGGCCTAGACGGCTGAAGGCACGGCCACCAATGGTTGAGCAAAGGAAATTGGGTCACAATGGCATGAGCACAGTGTTTGCCAGAGGTTTGTAGGTCTGTTTAGAGAGACCGGGAAGAGCGAGGTCATAGAGCAATTTGAACACAAAGATGGGAAGTTTTAAATTGAGGTGTTGCTGAACAGGGAGCAAGCACAGAGGTGATGGATGAGCTCAAGTTTACAGAATGTGCTAGGTGGGAGGGAGGCCAGGAGAGCATTGGAATAGTCAAGTCTGAGGTAATAAAGTCAGGGATGAGAGTTTCAGCAACAGGCAGGCTGAGATAAGAGCAGAGATTGCAATTATATAGGGTCCTGGTGAGACCTGGATTACTATCTACAGTCTTGGTCTCCTTACCCAAGGAAGGGAATAATTGCCTTAAGGGAATGCAATGAAGTTTCACCAGAGTGATTCCTGGGATGGGGGGGGGGGATGAGGAGAGATTGAGGAGGTCTATATTCCCGACAATTTAGAAGTAGTAGTGATCTCATTGAAACATAAAATGATTACAGGGCTTGACAGGGTAGATGCAGGGAGGATGTTTCCTCCGGGCTGGGGAGTCTAGAACCAGGGGTCACAGTCTCAGAATAAGGGGTCGGTCATTTAGGATTGAGATGAGGAGACATTTATTTTCTCAGACTGTTGTGAATCTTTGGAATTCGCTACTGGAAGCTCAGTCGTTGATTATATTCAAGAAGGAAATCAATAGATTTTTGGATATTCAGGGAATCAAGAGCTATGGGTATAGTGTGGGAAGGTTTTATTGAATGGCGGAGCAGGCTCGAAGGGCTGAATGGCCTACCCCTGCTCCTGTTTCTTGTGTTCTTATGAGACGAGCGATGTTACATAGAAACATAGAAAATAGGTGCAGGAGTAGGCCATTCGACTGATCATTCCCTCAGTACCCCTTTCCTGCTTTCTCTTCATACCCCTTGATCCCCTTAGCCGTAAGGGCCATATCTAACTCCCTCTTGAATGAACTGGCATCAACAACTCTCTGCGGCAGGGAATTCCATAGGTTAACAACTCTGTGTGAAGAAGTTTCTCCTCATCTCAGTCCTAAATGGCCTAACCCTTATCCGAAGACTATGTCCCCTGGTTCTGGACTTCCCCAACATCGGGAACATTCTTCCTGCATCCAACCTGTCCAATCCCGTCAGAATCTTATGCGTTTCTATGAGATCCCCTCTCATCCTTCTAAACTCCAGTGAATAAAGGCCCAGTTGATCCAGTCTCTCCTCATATGACAGCCCAGCCTTCCCTGGAATCAGTCTGGTGAACCTTCGCTGCACTCCCTCAATAGCAAGAACGTCCTTCCTCAGATTAGGAGACCAAAACTGAACACAATATTCCAGGTGAGGCCTCACTACGGCTCTGTAAAACTGCAGTAAGACCTCCCTGCTCCTATACTCAAATCCCTTAGCTATGAAGGCCAACATACCATTTTTGCCTTCTTCACCGCCTGCTGTACCTGTATGCCAACTTTCAATGACTGATGAACCATGACACCCAGGTCTCGTTGCACCTCCTCTTTTCTTAATCTGCCGCCATCCAGATAATATTTTGCCTTCGTGGTTTTGCCCCCAAAATGGATAACTTCACATTTATCCACATTATACTGCGTCTGCCATGCATTTGCCCACTCACCCAACCTGTCCAAGTCACGTTGCAGCCTCTTGGCGTCCTCCTCACAACTCACACCACCACCCAGTTTAGTGTCATCTGCAAACTTGGAGATATTACACTCAATTCCTTCATCTAAGTCGTTAAGGTACATTGTAAAGAGCTGAGGTCCCAGCACTGAGCCCTGCGGCACTCCACTAGTCACTGCCTGCCATTCTGAAAAGGACCCGTTTATCCCGACTCTCTGCTTCCTATCTGCCAACCAGTTCTCTATCCACGTCCGTATATTACCCCCAATACCATGTGCACACCAATCTCTTGTGCGGGACCTTGTCACAAGCCTTTTGAAAGTCCAAATACACCACATCCACTGGTCCTCCCTTGTCCACTCTGCTAGTTACACGCTCAAAAAATTCCAGAAGCTTCGTCAAGCATGATTTCCCTTTCATAAATCCATGCTGACTTGGTCCAATCCTATCACTGCTTTCCAAATGCGCTGCTATTTCATCCTTAATTATTGATTCCAACATTTTCCCCACTACTGATGTCAGGCTAACCGGTCTATAATTCCCCATTTTCACTCTCCCTCCTTTTTTAAAAAGTGGTGTTACATTAGCTACCCTCCAGTCCATAGGAACTGATCCAGAGTCAATAGACTGTTGGAAAATGATCACCAATGCATCCACTATTTCTAGGGCTACTTCTTTGAGTATTCTGGGATGCAGACCATCAAGCCCCGGGGATTTATCGGCCTTCAATCCCATCAATTTCTCTAACACAACTTCCCGCCTGATAAGGATATCCTTCAGTTCCTCCTTCTCACTCGACCTACTGTCCCTTAGTACATTCGGAAGGTTATTTGTGTCTTCCTTCGTGAAGACAGAACCGAAGTATTTGTTCAATTGGTCTGCCATCTCTTTGTTCCCCATTATAAATTCACCTGAGTCCGACTGCAAGGGACTTATGTTTGTCTTCACTAATCTTTTTCTCTTCACATATTTATAGAAGCTTTTGCAGTGAGTTTTTATGTTCCCTGCAAGCTTCCTTTCGTACTCTATTTTCCCCCTCTTAATTAAACCCTTAGTGTTCCTCTGTTGAATTCTTAATTTCTCCTAGTCCTCAGGTTCGTTGCTTTTTCTAGCCAAATTATATGCCTCTTCCTTGGCTTTAACACTATCCTTAATTTCCCTTGTTAGCCATGGTTGAGCCACTTTCCCTGTTTTATTTTTACTCTAGACAGGGATATACAATTGCTGAAGTTCATCCATGTGATCTTTAAATGTTTGCCACTGCTTATCCACAGTCAACCCTTTAAGTATCCTCTGCCAGTCTATTCTAGCCAATTCACGCCTCATACCGTCGAAGTTACCTTTCCTTAAGTTCAGGACCCTAGGTTCCCAATTAACTGTGTCACTCTCCATCTTAATGAAGAATTCTACCATATTATGGTCACTCTTCCCCAAGGAGCCTTGCACAACAAGATTGCTAATTAGTCCTTTCTCATTACACATCACCCAGTCTAGGATGGCCAGCTCTCTAGTTGGTTCCTTGACATATTGGTCTAGAAAACCATCCTTAATACACTCCAGGAAATCCTCCTCCACCGCATTGCTACCAGTTACGGAGGTGGAAGTAGGCGGTCTTGGTGAGGGAGAGGATACAGGGTCAGAAGCTTAGCTCAGCATCAAACAAGATGGCGATCTAGTTCATTCTCAGACCCTGGCCACGGAGGGCAATGGAGTTGGTGTTTAGGGAACAGAGTTTGTGGTGGGGACCGAAGACAATTGTTTCCATCTTCCCAATATTTCATTGCAAGGAATTTCTGCTCATTCAATACTGAATGTCGGGACTCATTTCGCCTCCGGGTCTTTTGGCAATGACATTAAATCGGTGAATTTTGGTTCCATTGAAATGAAAGGCTGGAATCCAAGCAGAGCTCACTGATTTCAGTGCCACAATTCATGATGTGCAATAGAAAGACCAGTTTGTATTCTATGGTTTAACTGTTTTGGTGTATGAAGCATTCAGAATGAAGAACGTGTAGCTCCTTTAAAGGTCCAGACACAGTCAGCTCAGCCTCTACCTCTTTCTTCCATTTCTCGGCGTCTATGTTTCTCCTCAGCTTTCCTCTTGATCGCGGACAAAGCATCAATACTCTCCTGCATCTTCTTCCTCTCGCTCGTTTCCCATTCGTCCCGTTCTTCCTTCTCCGCTCTCCACCCCCCTCGAGCCCAGGCCTCTGCACATGCCCTGTCAAAGATCAACAGCACATTGATTAGGACTATTTTCTTGTGCAGAGGGTAAAGGCAGGCATGATCTAAGTTCAGCCGACCGGCCTGTTTCTGTGGTGTAACTTCTATGTAAAAGGCAATGGAAATATCACATGATAGCCTTATGCTTGTGGGACTGGACTAGCGAGCCAAAGACAGTGGGGCCGGCTGAAAGGGGCTGTGCCAAATGGCCGGTGACATGCAGCGGACTGGCCGACGCTCGCTAAATTTACAGCGGGGCTTTTTGCTGCGGTGAGGATAAGCCCCACTCCTGCAGATGCGTCGTTAAAGACGTCATCAGAGCGCGCACCGCAATGGAGCCACCCCGGAGGGAAATTCACCTTCAAAAGTCTTCCGGCAGCTGCTCGATGCCGCCACTCGGTGTCCCCGACAGCTTTTTCTGTCGATGCACTCCTTGTTGGGCCTCGCTGGCCCTTAGAAGGGAGTGGCCGCTACAGGCAACGCCATTTTATTTTTTTGCCGGCCGACTCCCAAGTCGGCCTAACAATTATACCTCCGGGTCCGGCCGGGCCGCCAACATGCAGCCTGGCCCATCCCTCTTGTGTGCCAGACCGCTGGCCCTGCCGAAACCCTCCCTGGTGGCCCAGTGGACCGAACTTAAACATATGCAGAGTTCACAATGGCCCTCCCCTTTAACTGAAGGGGTGACATGCCAGCGCGATGACATCATCAGCGGCAGCTAGTCTGCCCCGTCCCCACTACTGCCCGCTAGTGATGGCCACTCCCGCCCGCTAGTGATGGCCACTCCCGCCCGCTAGTGATGGCCACTCCCGCCCGCTAGTGATGGCCACTCCCGCCCGCTAGTGATGGCCACTCCCGCCCGCTAGTGATGGCCACTACCCGCCCGCTCGTGATAGCCACTACCCGCCTGCTAGTGATGGCCACTCCCGCCCGCTAGTGATGGCCACTACCCGCCCGCTAGTGATGGCCACTACCCGCCCGCTAGTGATGGCCACTCCCGCCCGCTAGTGATGGCCACTCCCGCCCGCTAGTGATGGCCACTACCCGCCCGCTAGTGATGGCCACTCCCGCCCGCTAGTGATGGCCACTACCCGCCCGCTAGTGATGGCCACTACCCGCCCGCTAGTGATGGCCACTACCCGCCCGCTAGTGATGGCCACTCCCGCCCGCTAGTGATGGCCACTACCCGCCCGCTAGTGATGGCCACTCCCGCCCGCTAGTGATGGCCACTCCCGCCCGCTAGTGATGGCCACTACCCGCCCGCTAGTGATGGCCACTACCCGCCCGCTAGTGATGGCCACTACCCGCCCGCTAGTGATGGCCACTACCCGCCCGCTAGTGATGGCCACTCCCGCCCGCTAGTGATGGCCACTCCCGCCCGCTAGTGATGGCCACTCCCGCCCGCTAGTGATGGCCACTACCCGCCCGCTAGTGATGGCCACTACCCGCCCGCTAGTGATGGCCACTACCCGCCCGCTAGTGATGGCCACTACCCGCCCGCTAGTGATGGCCACTCCCGCCCGCTAGTGATGGCCACTACCCGCCCGCTAGTGATGGCCACTACCCGCCCGCTAGTGATGGCCACTCCCGCCCGCTAGTGATGGCCACTACCCGCCCGCTAGTGATGGCCACTACCCGCCCGCTAGTGATGGCCACTACCCGCCCGCTAGTGATGGCCACTACCCGCCCGCTAGTGATGGCCACTACCCGCCCGCTAGTGATGGCCACTACCCGCCCGCTAGTGATGGCCACTACCCTCCCGCTAGTGATGGCCACTACCCGCCCGCTAGTGATGGCCACTACCCTCCCGCTAGTGATGGCCACTACCCGCCCGCTAGTGATGGCCACTACCCTCCCGCTAGTGATGGCCACTACCCTCCCGCTAGTGATGGCCACTACCCGCCCGCTAGTGATGGCCACTACCCGCCCGCTAGTGATGGCCACTACCCGCCCGCTAGTGATGGCCACTACCCTCCCGCTAGTGATGGCCACTACCCGCCCGCTAGTGATGGCCACTACCCGCCCGATAGTGATGGCCACTACCCGCCCGATAGTGATGGCCACTCCCGCCCGCTAGTGATGGCCACTACCCGCCTGCTAGTGATGGCCACTCCCGCCCGCTAGTGATGGCCACTCCCGCCCGCTAGTGATGGCCACTACCCGCCCGCTAGTGATGGCCACTACCCGCCCGCTAGTGATGGCCACTACCCGCCCGCTAGTGATGGCCACTACCCGCCCGATAGTGATGGCCACTACCCGCCCGCTAGTGATGGCCACTCCCGCCCGCTAGTGATGGCCACTACCCGCCTGCTAGTGATGGCCACTCCCGCCCGCTAGTGATGGCCACTCCCGCCCGCTAGTGATGGCCACTCCCGCCCGCTAGTGATGGCCACTACCCGCCCGCTAGTGATGGCCACTCCCGCCCGCTAGTGATGGCCACTCCCGCCCGCTAGTGATGGCCACTCCCGCCCGCTAGTGATGGCCACTCCCGCCCGCTAGTGATGGCCACTCCCGCCCGCTAGTGATGGCCACTACCCGCCCGCTAGTGATGGCCACTACCCGCCCGATAGTGATGGCCACTACCCGCCCGCTAGTGATGGCCACTACCCGCCCGCTAGTGATGGCCACTACCCGCCCGCTAGTGATGGCCACTCCCGCCCGCTAGTGATGGCCACTACCCGCCCGCTAGTGATGGCCACTACCCGCCCGCTAGTGATGGCCACTACCCGCCCGCTAGTGATGGCCACTACCCGCCCGCTAGTGATGGCCACTACCCGCCCGCTAGTGATGGCCACTACCCTCCCGCTAGTGATGGCCACTACCCGCCCGCTAGTGATGGCCACTACCCGCCCGCTAGTGATGGCCACTCCCGCCCGCTAGTGATGGCCACTACCGCCCGCTAGTGATGGCCACTACCCGCCCGCTAGTGATGGCCACTCCCGCCCGCTAGTGATGGCCACTACCCGCCCGCTAGTGATGGCCACTACCCGCCCGCTAGTGATGGCCACTACCCGCCCGCTAGTGATGGCCACTACCCGCCCGCTAGTGATGGCCACTACCCGCCAGCTAGTGATGGCCACTACCCTCCCGCTAGTGATGGCCACTACCCGCCCGCTAGTGATGGCCACTACCCGCCCGCTAGTGATGGCCACTACCCGCCCGCTAGTGATGGCCACTCCCGCCCGCTAGTGATGGCCACTCCCGCCCGCTAGTGATGGCCACTCCCGCCCGCTAGTGATGGCCACTCCCGCCCGCTAGTGATGGCCACTACCCGCCCGCTAGTGATGGCCACTACCCGCCCGATAGTGATGGCCACTACCCGCCCGATAGTGATGGCCACTACCCGCCCGATAGTGATGGCCACTCCCGCCCGCTAGTGATGGCCACTACCCGCCTGCTAGTGATGGCCACTCCCGCCCGCTAGTGATGGCCACTCCCGCCCGCTAGTGATGGCCACTACCCGCCCGCTAGTGATGGCCACTACCCGCCCGCTAGTGATGGCCACTACCCGCCCGCTAGTGATGGCCACTACCCGCCCGATAGTGATGGCCACTACCCGCCCGCTAGTGATGGCCACTCCCGCCCGCTAGTGATGGCCACTACCCGCCTGCTAGTGATGGCCACTCCCGCCCGCTAGTGATGGCCACTCCCGCCCGCTAGTGATGGCCACTCCCGCCCGCTAGTGATGGCCACTACCCGCCCGCTAGTGATGGCCACTACCCGCCCGCTAGTGATGGCCACTACTGCCCCCATGAGGCCAATTCCACTCTGCTGGAAAAAAAACCCCGAGGAGCTGAATTTCTCCGGATAACTGCCCGCCAGAACACTTTGAAAACGATAGGTGTGCCTCGTTTCGGGTGGAGGTGAATTTCAGTCCCTGAGTTCAACTCCTACCATAGCAAGTGGTAAAATAGAGTTAATTAAATTTGGTGATTTGTGGGCTGGCACCAGATAAAATGACCATGAAAACTGCCGGATTGTTATAAAAACCCAACTGGTTCACTCATGCCCTTCAGAGAAGGAAAAACCTGCTGCTCACACCCAGCCTGGCCTATAGGTGACTCACATACTGTGTCCCCTCAATAAAATACTGCCTTGCCAGTGTTGTCCACATCCCAAGAACAAAAGGTAAACACAAATGTAAAGCATGTTGCCAATCTGCATCACAGAAAGCCCGAAAGAAAGATTACAGTTTAAAAAAAAATCTTTAACAATAAAATTGGTTAAAGGAGTTCCATCTAAACAGAATCAGTTCTTGCATTTAAAAACTTGCAATTTTTACTTCAACATTATGAAATTGCCATGAACATCAACTTTTAACACAAGGTGCTACGTACAAACACAATGCACAAACATGGCAAACTGCTTTATCCATTTACCAAGGTGATATTTCCCCTTAAAATGAACTCAAGAAATGGAACAGAAATGTAAATGTAATCCTGTAAATATTCAACAGATGAATAAAATAACATAATTTTACCAGGTGGCCCTAGGTTTTATATTCTTCCAATCAGAGACATGTAATCAGGTGAAATGCTTGTGTGGTTCATTAGCAAATTCATTAGTAAAAAAGAGAAAACTTTGAAAGAGTGTAAAGTCAATTCAAGAAAGTTTACTGGAGCTCAACAATCTGCAGAGATCGACAGTGGGAAAGGCTCAAGAGATGGTGCAGCTGCAATCAAAATTCATTGCAGTGAAATAAAGGAAGAAAACTGGGGCCAGTGTGGTTAAGGTGACCAGAGTAGTACAGGGATCAAAGAGAAGGACACGAGGAGGAGAATTGAGGAATTATAAGTCAGGTTTAATATGGATGTGAGGTGCGCTCCCAGACTCTTGTCTCACTTTTCTCAGAGTGACGGAGACCCCCAAATGCAGGGGTATTGAGGTGGGAGTCCCTCATGGTGTCGGGGTTGGGTGGGGTGGAAGACCCTAAAGGTAAATTGCAACACTTCGCAAACTTAATCAGTGGACTGGGACCTAGGTGCCCTCTGTTCCTTTGTCAGCGATAGACTCTACACAGATAATGCTGAAATACATTACAAAAAGCTTCAATTATAAAAAGGGAAACTTGCATTTATAGAGCACCTGTCATTTCCTCAGGATATGCCAAAATACTCAGGAATGAATAACTTCTGAAGTGTCGTCACAGGATAAATTTGTTTGCTATATTTGTACACAGTATTTCTTATTAGCACCTTGGGTTATAC
This sequence comes from Pristiophorus japonicus, assembly GCF_044704955.1. Taxonomy (NCBI): domain Eukaryota; kingdom Metazoa; phylum Chordata; class Chondrichthyes; family Pristiophoridae; genus Pristiophorus; species Pristiophorus japonicus. The sequence continues at coordinate 105,957 of NW_027254496.1, forward strand.
ATTTGTGTTTATGGCAATTTCCTCATTTACGTGATAATTGCAATACCAAAGTAAAGTGTTTGGCTGTAAGAGCTGCAATATATTTGCATTCCACGCACAGGCATCTTCCACCCATCAATATGCAGTTCGGGACCCTGAATACCTGCAAACTCATTCCTTTTTGGCGTGGAAGTAAGTCATCCTCGATACAAGGGACAGCCTATGATGATACTTGCACACAGAGAAAGGCCCCACAAACAGCAAAGATAAATTACTACCTGTTCAGTTTTTGGTGGTGTTGGTTGAAAGACACTGGGAGAACTCCTGGCTCTGTTGAAAAGTGCAACAGGGTCTTTTGCATCATCTAAAAGGCAACACCTCCCTTAGTATGGTACTGAAGTCAGCCTAGCTTCTCTGCAACCGTGAGTTGCAAATTGTGTGGGGCTCTGCAACATCGCCCGTCTCAGCCCATCCACTACTGAAACCCTCATTCATGGCTTTATCCTCTCCAGACTCAACTATTCCAATGTTCTCCTAGCAGGTCTCCTACTCCCCACCTTCCCTGAATTCCAGCTTATCCACAACTCTGCTGCCCATATTCCACCCACACACCCAGTCCTGCTCGCCCATTACCTCTGTTCTCGCTGACCTACATTTACTTTAGGTCTCCCAGTGCCCCAAATTTAACATGCTCATCCTTGTGTGTAAATCCCTCTATGGCCTTGGCCCTTCCTACCACTGTCATCTTCTCTAGTCCTACAACCCTCACCCCGAGCTCTCATATCCTCACACTCTGGCCTCATTTCCTTCAGCCCACCATTGGTAGCCATACTTTCAGCCACCTAAGTACCACTGTGGAACTCCCTCCCTAAACCTCTCCATTTCTCTCTCCTTCCTTAAGGCACCTCATTAAAAACCACCTCTTTGACCAAGCTTGTGGTCACCCCTTCCAACATCTCATTTATGGCTGAACATCCATTTTTGTGAGGTGCTTTCTCCATGTTAAAGACTGTAAGTAAAAGTTAATGCTCTTTGACTATAATCAATTTTTCGCATCACCTTTCCCCTTTAAACGAAGTTATCAGGCACTCACACCAAGATCACTCTCCAATAGCCTTGAACTTTGCCCTGCACTTGACGTTTCCTCCTTCTATCCCCCTGAGCATTCATTTTCTTCCCTTGTACACCTTGTTGCTAATGAGTCCAGCTTCAGCTCGCAGGTCAGGCTCTGGTTGTCTCGTGCCCTATTCCATCTGACATGTAGATTGTGTGCTTCTGTGGACCTTCTCTAAATGTTTGCCCATGGATAAGGAAATGTTCAGCCCAAACTTTACTCCTCACCTCAGGGCTTGAGAAACAAGTAAGTGTAACTGATGCTCGAGCCCTGCGTGTAACCAATTCGTCCATGGGACATGGAATTAGGGGAACTGTGACCATGTGGATTGAGTGATGGTTGGAGAGCACAGAGCACAGGGTCGGGGAGAAAGGAAGTTTCTTGGACTGGTCGCATGTGGTGAGTGGTTACATCAGGACATCTGATGTTCACTATTATTTTCTCTATACAGAAATGATCTCAATTGAGGAACTGAGGGAATAATATTGAATTTTGCTGATGAAACTAAAATTGAACAGTACATCCAGTTATGACGAACATTTTGAAAGACTTCAGGGAATTGGCTAGCAGGCAGGACTGATAGATGGCAGATGCAGTTCAATGTAGCAATCTGAAGTACTACATTATGGAAGTAAGAATAAGGAAATAAAAATGTTAATATTTTAGATGGAATGGAGGGGCAGAGGGATCCAGACATGCATATATACAGGTCATTAAAGCTGGCAGCGCAAATGCATAAATTAGGTAAGAGCATCAACGGAGATGGAGAAAAGGCAGCTAATTGGAGTTGAGGTACAGATCAGCCCTGATCTGATTACATGGCAGAACAGGCTCTGGAGGCTGAACGGCATCTTGGTCCATAATATTCCAAATCCATAAACAAAAGGTAAACTCATCGAGCCTGCACAAGATGACACTAAATTATGATTGGATTATTGTGTATAGTTTTGAGTACCCCATTACAAGAAGAATAGAAAAGCAATGGAGAAGGTGCAGCATAGATTCCCTGGGATATTGCAAGGATTTGGAATTGCAGGTATGAAGAGGGATTTGAGAAGTTGCGGTGTTTCTCCATAGAGATGAGAAGATTGATGGTGACCAACTACTCTGAAGGGTTATGAATTGGTAAATGGCAAGAGATTATTTCCATTGGCACAAATTTATGATCAGAAAAACAATTAAAGGGAAAGTTACAAAATATATCCCACTGGGTGGATAGAATGTGGAATTCTCTGTCACAAACTGTTGTTGAATTAAAGTCCATTATTTTGAAAAGGGAATTAGACAGTTGCTTTAAAAAGAGGAATATTAAAGGATAAGGGGAGTGAGCTGGAGAGTGGATTAGACTAGGTATGATTATTAAAGGGTAGTGGTAGTAAATAGGAGGGTGGGATATTAAATGGTACAGGGAGGGAGCGGATAGATGAGTGGGATTAGACGCGGTTGCATGTTAAACGGTATGGGGAATGAGCAGGAGCGTGGGATTAGACTGAGTGGGATATGAAACTGTATGGGCGTAAGTGGGAGAATGCTATTAGACTGCATAGGATATTAAAGGGTATGAGTAGTGAGCAGGAGTGTGGATTAGACTGGGTGGGATATTAAAGAATACGGGGAGTGAGCTGGAGAGTGGGATTAGTCAGAGTGAGATTATTAAAGGGTAGTGGTAATGGTGAGATTAGACTAGGTGGGTATTAAACAGTACGGGAGGGAGCAGATGAGTAGGATTAGAATGGGTGGCATATTAAAGGTATGGAAAGGGGGCAGGGGAAAGTGGGATTAGACTGGGTGGGATATTAAGTGATATGGAGAGTGAGCAGGAGAGTGGGATTAAACAGCATCAAATTAAAGGATATGGGGGGTGGGGGGCTCAGGAGGATTAAACTCAGGAGAATACTAATGATTATGGGAAGTAAGGGGGAGAGTGGGGAAGGTTGGGTGAGATATTGAAAAAAAATATGGGGAGTGAGCAAGAGAGTGGGATGAGATAAAGTGGGATATTAAAGGGAGTGCTGAACTGACAGGGTGGGATATTAAAATGTACTAGGGGGTGAGAGGGAGAGTGGTATTGGACTGGATAGGATATTAAAGGGTACGGGGAGTGAGTGGGATTATGGATCAGACTGGGTGGGATATTAAAGGGTACAGTTAGCGAACAGGAGAGAGGGACTAGACTGGGTGGGATATTAAAGGGTATGGGGAGTAAGCGCGAGAGTAGGGTTAGACTGTGTGGGATATTAAAGGGTATGGGGAGCAAGTGCGAGAGTAGGGTTAGACTGGGTTGGATATTAAAGGGTATGGGGAGCAAGTGCGAGAGTAGGGTTAGACTGGGTGGGATATTAAAGGGTATGCGGAGCAAGCGCGAGAGTAGGGTTCGACTGGGTGGGATATTAAAGGGTATGCGGAGCAAGCGCGAGAGTAGGGTTAGACTGAGTGGGATATTAAAGGGTATGGGGAGCAAGTGCGAGAGTAAGGTTAGACTGGTTGGGATATTAAAGGGTGTAGGTAGTAAACAGGACAGTGCAATTCGACAGAGTGGGATATTAAAAGGTACAGGGAACGAGTGGGAGAGTGGAATAGACTGGGTGGGATATTAAAGCGTATGGGAAGGGAACAGAGAGTGGGGTTAGACTGGGAGTGGCTCGTGTAAATAAAAAGACTAAAGCAGACTTGATGGGTTGAAGGGCTTCTTTCTGTGCTGCAACATTATATGATTGAATGGCCTGGCAATGAAATTATGAACCGTGGGGATTTATGAGCAAAAGATGAAGATGTCTCATCCCCCCACTATAATTGTACCACATTGGACTCTGCACTGGCTTGCCTAATAATATAAAATAGACAGCTGTTATCCCTTGGGGACTGGTGTCCCCATCCATAAGAACATAAGAATTGGAATCAGGAGTAGCCTGCTCCACCATTCAATAAGATCATGACCGATCTTCGATCTCAACTCCACTTTCCCGCCTGATCTCCATATCCCTCAATTACCCTAGAGTCCAAAAGGGAGAAATTGGGCTAGCTTGTTGCTCCCATTAACGCCTGTGGGGGGCGCTAACGGGACGCTAAGAGGTTACCGACCGGGCGCAGTGAAATCACTGACGCCTGCGAACTTCATGCATTCAAGAGAACTTCTTTAGTCGTTTGTAGCAAGCCCAACACGAGAGGGGGCAGTCTTGCATTTAATTTTGGGGAATGAATGGAATAAGGCGAATGAGTTCAAGTACAGGTAGACACTTGGGAGTACGACATTATAGCCATTACAGAAACATGGCTGAATGAGGGGCAGGTTTGGCAGATTAATATTCCTGGCGATAGGATTTTTAGACAAGAGAGAGAGGGGAGTAAAAGGGTGGGGGGGGGTTGCAATACTAATTAAAGAAACTATTACAGCTGTGAGGAGGGATGATATATTAGGGAGATCATCAAATGAGGCCATATGGGTCGAATTGAAAAATAAAAAAGGGGTGATCACACTGCTGGGCGTGTATTATAGACCCCCAAACAGTGGGAGGGAGATAGAAGAGCAAATATGTCGGCAAATTGCTATGAAGTCCAAAAACCGTAGGGTAGTAATAGTAGGGGATTTAACTATCCAAATATTGATTGGGGCAAATATAGTGTGAAGGGTATAGAGGGTGCGGAATTCTTGAAATGCATTCAAGAGAACTTTTTTAGTCCGTGTGTAGCTAGCCCAACACGCGAGGGGGTGGTCTTGGATTTAGTTTTGGGGAATGAAGCTGGGCAGGTTGAAGGGGTATTAGTGGGAGAGCACTTGGGTACCAGTGATCATAATTCAGTCAGATTCAAGTTGGTTATGGATAAGGACAAGAATAGGCCTGGAATATAAGTTCTGAATTGGGGAAAAGCTAATTTTGCCAAGTTAAGGAGTGATTTGGCCACAGTGGACTAGAAACAGCTACTTGTGGGTAAATCAGTGTCGGAACAGTAGGAGGCATTCAAGGAGGAGATCCGAAAGGTTCAGGTCAAACATGTGCCCTTAAAGAAATAAGCTGGGAAAAATAATTCTACAGCCCCTGGATATCTAGGGTCTTACAGGGAGGATTAAAAAAAAAAGGGACACTCATGTCATATATCAACGGCTGAATACTTTAGAATCTTTAGAGGAATATAGAAAGATAAGAGGTAACATTAAAAAGGATATTAGGAATGCTAGGAGAGAGCACGAGAAATTCTTGGCCAGTAAAATTAAGGAAAACCCTATATATATTAAGAGTAAGAGGGTAACTAAGGAAAGGGTGTGGTCTATTAGAGACCATGAGGGTAATCTTTGTGTGGAGGTGGAAGATGTTGGTAGGGTTCTTAACGAATACTTTGCATCTGTTTTCACAAAGGAAAGGGGCAATGCAGATACTGCTATCGAGGAGGAGTGTGATATTGTGGATGAAATAAATATAGTGAGAGAGGAAATATTAAGGGGTTTAGCAGCTTTGAAAGTAGATTAAGTCCCCAGGCCCGGATGAAATGCATCCCAGGTTGTTGAGCGAACTAAAAGAGGAAATAACAGAGGCCTTGACCATCATTTTCCAGTCCTCTTTGGATTTGGGCATGGTGCCAGAGGATTGGAGGACTGCTAATGTAGTGCCCTTGTTTAAGAAGGGAGAAAGGGATAGGCCGAGTAATTACAGGCCTGTCACCCTAACCTCAGTGGTGGGAAAATTATTGGAAAAAATCCTGAAAGACAGGATAAATTTGCATTTGGTTAGGCAAGGATGAATTAGGGACAGTCAGCACAGATTTGTTAAGAGAAGATCGTGTTTGACTGACCTGATTGAATTTTTTGAGGAGGTAACCAAGACGGTCGATGAGGGTTGTGCGTACGACGTAGTATATATGGACTTTAGCAAAGCTTTTGATAAGGTCCCGTATGGTAGACTGATCATGAAGGTTAAAGTCCATGGAATAGTGATAGGGGATTCAATGGTGAGGGGAATAGATAGGCGTTTCTGCGGCCGCAACCGAGACTCCAGGATGGTATGTTGCCTCCCTGGTGCAAGGGTCAAGGATGTCTCGGAGCGGGTGCAGGACATTCTGAAATGGGAGGGAGAACAGCCAGTTGTCGTGGTGCACATTGGTACCAACGACATAGGTAAAAAAAGGGATGAGGTCCTACGAAACGAATTTAAGGAGCTAGGAGCTAAATTAAAAAGTAGGACCTCAAAAGTAGTAATCTCGGGATTGCTACCAGTGCCGCGTGCTAGTCAGAGTAGGAATCGCAGGATAGCGCAGATGAATACGTGGCTTGAGCAGTGGTGCAGCAGGGAGGGATTCAAATTCCTGGGGCATTGGAACCGATTCTGGGGGAGGTGGGAACCGGATGGTCTGCACCTGGGCAGGACTGGAACCAATGTCCTGGGGGGAGTGTTTGCTAGTGCTGTTGGGGAGGAGTTAAACTAATATGGCAGGGGGATGGGAACCAATGCAGGGAGACAGAGGGAGACAAAAAGGAGGCAAAAGCAAAAGACAGAAAGGAGATGAGGAAAAGTGGAGGGCAGAGAAACCCAAGGCAAAGAACAAAAAGGGCCACTGTACAGCAAAATTCTAAAAGGACAAAGGGTGTTAAAAAAACAAGCCTGAAGGCTTTGTGTCTTAATGCAAGGAATATCCGCAATAAGGTGGATGAATTAACTGTGCAAATAGATGTTAACAAATATGATGTGATTGGGATTACGGAGACGTGGCTCCAGGATGATCAGGGCTGGGAACTCAACATCCAGGGGTATTCAACATTCAGGAAGGATAGAATAAAAGGAAAAGGAGGTGGGGTAACATTGCTGGTTAAAGAGGAGATTAATGCAATAGTTAGGAAAGACATTAGCTTGGATGATGTGGAATCTATATGGGTAGAGCTGCAGAACACCAAAGGGCAAAAAACGTTAGTGGGAGTTGTGTACAGACCTCCAAACAGTAGTAGTGATGTTGGGGAGGGCATCAAACAGGAAATTAGGGGTGCATGCAATAAAGGAGCAGCAGTTATAATGGGTGACTTTAATATGCACATAGATTGGGCTAGCCAAACTGGAAGCAATACGGTGGAGGAGGATTTCCTAGAGTGCATAAGGGATGGTTTTCTAGACCAATATGTCGAGGAACCAACTAGGGGCGAGGCCATCTTAGACTGGATGTTGTGTAATGAGAGAGGATTAATTAGCAATCTCATTGTGCGAGGCTCCTTGGGGAAGAGTGACCATAATATGGTGGAATTCTGCATTAGGATGGAGAATGAAACAGTTAATTCAGAGACCATGGTCCAGAACTTAAAGAAGGGTAACTTTGAAGGTATGAGGCGTGAATTGGCTAGGATAGATTGGCGAATGATACTTAAGGGGTTGACTGTGGATGGGCAATGGCAGACATTTAGAGACCGCATGGATGAATTACAACAATTGTACATTCCTGTCTGGCGTAAAAATAAAAAAGGGAAGGTGGCTCAACCGTGGCTATCTAGGGAAATCAGGGATAGTATTAAAGCCAAGGAAGTGGCATACAAATTGGCCAGAAATAGCAGCGAACCCGGGAACTGGGAGAAATTTAGAACTCAGCAGAGGGTTTGATTAGGGCAGGGAAAATGGAGTACGAGAAGAAGCTTGCAGGGAACATTAAGGCGGATTGCAAAAGTATCTATAGGTATGTAAAGAGAAAAAGGTTAGTAAAGACAAACGTAGGTCTCCTGCAGTCAGAATCAGGGGAAGTCATAACGGGGAACAAAGAAATGGCAGACCAATTGAACAAGTACTTTGGTTCGTTATTCACTAAGGAGGACACAAACAACCTTCCGGATATAAAAGGGGTCAGAGGGTCTAGTAAGGAGGAGGAACTGAGGGAAATCTTTATTAGTCGGGAAATTGTGTTGGGGAAATTGATGGGATTGAAGGCCGATAAATCCCCAGGGCCTGATGGACTGCATCCCAGAGTACTTAAGGAGGTGGCCTTGGAAATAGCAGATGCATTGACAGTCATTTTCCAACATTCCATTGACTGGATCAGTTCCTATCGAGTGGAGGGTAGCCAATGTAACCCCACTTTTTAAAAAAGGAGGGAGAAAGAAAACAGGGAATTATAGACTGGTAAGCCTGACCTCAGTAGTGGGTAAAATGATGGAATCAATTATTAAGGATGTCATAGCAGCGCATTTGGAAAATGGTGACATGATAGGTCCAAGTCAGCATGGATTTGTGAAAGGGAAATCATGCTTGACAAATCTTCTGGAATTTTTTGAGGATGTTTCCAGTAAAGTGGACAAAGGAGAACCAGTTGATGTGGTATATTTGGACTTTCAGGAGGCTTTCGACAAGGTCCCACACAAGAGATTAATGTACAAAGTTAAAGCACATGGGATTGGGGGTGGTGTGCTGACGTGGATTGAGAACTGGTTGTCAGACAGGAAGCAAAGAGTAGGAGTAAATGGGTACTTTTCAGAATGGCAGGCAGTAACTAGTTGGGTACCGCAAGGTTCTGTGCTGGGGCCCCAGCTGTTTACATTGTACATTAATGATTTAGACGAGGGGATTAAATGTAGTATCTCCAAATTTGCGGATGACACTAAGTTGGGTGGCAGTGTGAGCTGCGAGGAGGATGCTATGAGGCTGCAGAGTGACTTGGATAGGTTAGGTGAGTGGGCAAATGAATGGCAGATGAAGTATAATGTGGATAAATGTGAGGTTATCCACTTTGGTGGTAAAAACAGAGAGACAGACTATTATCTGAATGGTGACAGATTAGGAAAAGGGAAGGTGCAACGAGACCTGGGTGTCATGGTACATCAGTCATTGAAGGTTGGCATGCAGGTACAGCAGGCGGTTAAGAAAGCAAATGGCATGTTGGCCTTCATAGCGAGGGGATTTGAGTACAGGGGCAAGGAGGTGTTGCTACAGTTGTACAGGGCCTTGGTGAGGCCACACTTGGAGTATTGTGTACAGTTTTGGTCTCCTAACTTGAGGAAGGACATTCTTGCTATTGAGGGAGTGCAGCGAAGATTCACCAGACTGATTCCCGGGATGGTGGGACTGACCTATCAAGAAAGACTGGATTAACTGGGCTTGTATTCACTGGAGTTCAGAAGAATGAGAGGGGACCTCATAGAAACGTTTAAAATTCTGACGGGTTTAGACAGGTTAGATGCAGGAAGAATGTTCCCAATGTTGGGGAAGTCCAGAACCAGGGGTCACAGTCTAAGGATAAGGGGTAAGCCATTTAGGACCGAGATGAGGAGAAACTTCTTCACCCAGAGAGTGGAAAACCTGTGGAATTCTCTACCACAGAAAGCAGTTGAAGCCAATTCACTAAATATTTTCAAAAGGGAGTTAGATGAAGTTCTTACTACTCGGGGGATCAAGGGGTATGGCGAGAAAGCAGGAAGGGGTTACTGAAGTTTCATGTTCAGCCATGAACTCATTGAATGGCGGTGCAGGCTAGAAGGGCTGAATGGCCTGCTCCTACACCTATTTTCTATGTTTCTAAAGTGGCAAGTTGGATCCAAAATTGGAGGTAGGAAGCAAAGGGTAATGGTTGATGGATGTTTTTGTGACTGGAAGGATGTTTCCAGTGGGGTTCCGCAGGGCTCAGTACTGGGACCCTTGCTTTTTGTGGTATATATATCAACGATTTAGATTTGAATATAGGGAGTATGATTAAGAAGTTTGCAGACAACACTAAAATTGGCTGTGTGGTTAATAATGAAGAGGAAAGTCATGGGCTGCAGGAGGATATCAATCTCCTGGTCAGGTGGGCAGAGCAGTGGCAAATGGAATTTAATTCAGAGAAGTGTGAGGTGATGCACTTTGGGAGGGTTAATAAGGAAAGGGTATACACATTAAGCAGTAGGCCACTTAATAGTGTAGATAAACAAAGGGACCTTGGAGTGCTTGTCCACAGATCCCTGAAAGTAGGAGGCCAGGTGGATAAGGTGGTTAAGAAGGCATACAGAATGCTTGCCTTTATTGGCCAAGGCATAGAAAATAAGAGCAGGGTGATTGTGCTTAAATTGTATAATACTTTGGTTAGGCCACAGCTCGAGTACTGCGTGCAGTTCTGGTCGCCGTATTATAGGAAGGGCATGATTACACTAGAGAGGGTGCAGAGGAGATTTACTAGGATGCTGCCTGGAATGGAGAATCTTAGTTATGAGGACAGATTGGATAGGCTGGGTTTGTTCTCATTGGAACAGAGGAGGTTGAGAGGAGACCTCATTGAGGTGTTCAAAATATTGAGGGGGCTATTACGAGTGGGCATAGTTTTAAGGTGGGCGGTGGAAGGTTTAGAGGGGATTTGAGGGGGGGGGGGGGCTTCTTTACACAGAGGGTTGTGGGGATCTGGAACTCGCTGCCTGGAAGAGTGGTGGATGCAGAAACCCTCACCACTTTCAAGAGATGGTTGGATGGGCACTTGAAGTGCAGTAACCTGCAGGGTTACAGACCTAGAGCTGGTAATTGGGATTAGACTGGATGACCTTTTGTTGGCCAGCGCAGATATAATGGTAAGTACTGCAGGGAATCGAATACGGCCAGGGTGATCTCCTGGACTAGTTTCGATCGCCTGGAATTTTCCCAGATTTTTTTGTCCCTAAATTGGCCTGTGTTTTTAATCTGGTTTTTGCCTCTCCCAGGAGATCACATGGCTCCAGTTGGGGTGGAGTATAGAATGTTTCAGTATAAGGGGTGTCACAGTTGTATGAGGCGGACTGGTTGGGCTGGGTGTTCTTTACCTTTCCGTCATTATTCATAGGTTTATATGCAACCTTTAGGGCTGCTAACGAATGGCCATGTGGCTCTTTGTCGGCCGGCGCGGACACGATGGCCCAAACTGGCCTCCTTCTGCGCTGTAAATTTCTATGTTTTCCTTGCAGTTTTACACTGGCGCCAACACGTACCGCCTTGCTCTCTCGCACCCCGTAGATCATGCAGTCATCGGTGCACAGCGCCCTGTTAGCGCCCCGGATGTGATATTCACTCCCGCCTCCTGCAGCATCGTCGGATGTTAACAATGGCAGCAAGAGAAGGCATTGTCACCTCGGCCGGCCGCTTGGGGAACGATATTTAAAGGCAGTGGTGGTCAGGTAGGGCAAGCTTTATTACTGCCTTCCGATTAATTTTGACCGATGATTTCTGCACGATTCCTCAGCTCTCTACTCTTGTGCTCGGAGCTGTTATGCACGTAGCGTAGAGCCCCTGGCCCCAGAGATAGAATGAAGATTGATTCAAACCAACATTGGCCCTTCCCTTTAAGCGAGGGAAGGAGCCTCCAAAGCCGGCAGCGCTGCACGGAACATTGTTCAGTGCTCTGCCGCTACCGTCTCTCTCAAACACTTTAGCGCTCTAAGGGAAGTGGTCGTGCCTGATTTAGCTCTCCATGTCCATCTTAGAGTGCTAAAACTGAAATTCCTGGGAGCAGCAAATCGTTCTCGCCTGGTGATACTTTTGTGCTCCCTGAAAAGTTATCGCCCGAACTGGAGCGCTACACAATTTCTAGCCCCAAAATTCTATCGACCTCGGCCTTGAATATACTCAGAGACTCAGCATCCACAGCCCTCTGGGGCAGAGAATTCCAGAGATTCATCACCCTCTGAGTGAAGAAATTCCTCCTCATCTCAGTCTTAAATGGCCGACCCCTTATCCTGAAACTATGTCCCTCTAGTTCTAGACTCTCCAACCAGGCAAAACAGCCTCTCAGCATCTACCCTGTCAATCCCCCTCAGAATTTTGTACGTTTCTAAACTCCAGATGGAAGAAATTCTTCAAACTCCAGATAGAAGGGGCCGAATCTACTCAATCTCTCCTCATAAGACAACCCTCTCGTCCCAGGAAGCAATCTCGTGAACCTTTGTTGCATCGACTCTAAGGCAAGTATGTCCTTCCTTAGATAAGGAACCCAAAACTGTGCACAGTACTCCAGGTGTGGTCTCACAAAGCCCTGTACAATTGTAGTTAGACCTCTTTACGCTTGTACTTCAAACCCCTTACAATAAAACACATACCATTTGCCTTCCCAATTGCTTGCTGTACCTGGATGGTAACTCTGTGTTTCCTGTACGAGGGACACCCAAATCTCTCTCTCTCACCAACATGTAATAGTTTCTCACCATTTAAAAAATATTGTTTTCCTATTCTTCCGACCAAAGTGAATAACCTGACTGTTCCCCACATTGTACTCCATCTGCCACCTTACTGCCCACTCACTTAACCTGTCTATATTTCTTTGTAGGCACTTTGCGTGCTCCTCACAGCTTACTTTCCCACCTAGCTTTGTATTATCAGCAAACTTGGATGCATTGCACTCGCTGCCTTCATCCAAGTTATTAATATAGATTGTAAATAGCTGAAAGGCAAGTACTGATCTTTGCGGCTTACAGCCTGCCAACCAGAAAATGACCTGTTTATCCGTCCATTAACCAATTCTCTATCCATGCTAATACATGACACCCAACACCATGAGCCCTTATCATGCGTAGCAACCTTTTATATATTCACCTTATCAAATGCCCTTTAGAAATCCAAATATACTAGATCCACTGGTTCCCCTTTATCTACCCTGCCAGTTACATCCTCAAAACAAATTTGATAAACAGAATTTCCCTTTCATGAAACCATGTTGAGTCTGCCTAATCATATTATAAATCTCTAAGTGTCCTGTTATTACTTCCTTAATAATGGATTCCAGACTATTCCTTAATAATGGTTTTCCAGACTATTGGTGTCAGGCTAACTGGCCTGTAGTTTCCTGTTTTCTCTCTTCCTTCTTTCTTGAATAGTGATATTTCATTTGCTACCTTCCAATCCATGCGAGCGTTCTAAAATCTAGGGAATTTTGGAAGATCACAACCAATGCATCCACTATCTCTTTTAGCACCCTTGGCCATCAGGTCCAAGGGGGTTGTCGTCTTTTAGTCCCATTAATTTGTCAAGTACTTTTTCTCTACTGATATTAATTACTTTAAGTTCCTCACTCTTATTAGCTCCCTGGTTCCCCCTATTTGGAATGCTTTTTGTGTCTTCTACATTGAAGACCGATACAAAATATTTATTTAAAGTCGCTTGCCATTCCCTTACTCCCCATTATAATTTATCCTGTCTCAGCCTCTAAGAGATGAATACTTACTTTTGCTATTCTCTTCCTTTTTACATACTTGTAGAAGCTATTATATTTCTTGCTAGTTTACTCTTGTGTTCTATTTTCTCCCTTTTAATCAATTCTTTGGTCATCTTTTGCTAGTTTCCAAAACTCTCCCAATCCTGAGCTTTACTACTATTATTTACATTAATTGAACGTATTATCCTTAACTTCTTCAGATAGCCACCTATCTGAAGGATCACTTTCCCATGGAGCATTTATTTCTCAATGGAATGTATATTTGTTGAGAATTTTAGAATATTTCTTCAAATGTTTTCAACTGTTTATCTACCGTCATACCCTTTAATCTAATTTCCCAAACTACTTTGGCTAACTGGCCCTTCATACCCCTATGGAATTAGCTTCAAGTTTAACACTCTTGTTTCGCATTTAAGTATTTCATTCTCAAATTCAACGTGAAATTTTATATTATGTTTACTCTTCCCAAAAGGATCCTTTACTATTAATTAACCCTCTCATTACACATACAAGATCTAAAACAGCCTGTTCCCTGGTTGGTTCCATGACGTGTTGTTCTAGGAAACTGTTTTGAATGCATTCCATGAACTCGTCCTCCAGACTACCTTTGCCAATTTAATTTGCCCAGTCTATATGAAGATTAAAGTCCCCCATGATTATTGTATTACCTTTGTTACAAGCTCCTATTATTTGTTGATTAATACTCTGTCAAATGGTATAGCTACTGTTTGGGGGCCTATAAAATACCCCACCAGTGTTTTCTGCCCCTTGTTACTTCTTATCTCCACCCATATGGATTCTACTTCCTGATCTTCCAAACCAAGATCCTTTCTCACGACTGTCCTATGTCATCGTTTATCATCAGGGCTACCACCCCTCCTTTTCCATTCTGCCTGCCTTTCGAAATGTGGAAATGAAGCGTACACATGTGGCTTCAGCTGGCCTGAGTGCTGCTCAGTCACGTACCTGTCTTTCGGAAAGACTGGTCTGTCATCCAGGTATGTCAGCTGGTGCAGGCGCACAGTCAACACCTTCCTGTAGTTAGAGATTTTCTTGATGACTTCATTCCCCATCAGGTTCAACACGCGCTGTGAAAATCAGAGTGAAAAACAGGCTTTACAGAAGCATTCAGGCACCATACTAGGCGGAACAGTGTCTCACTGCTTCTAGCATGGCTGAAAACAATGAATGCAAACACTCATAACAGCCAGAGAAGAAATCACTGCCCAGAGAATGCAGTGAGGTCATTTTCTATTACAAACCTATGGAATTAGCTTTAAGTTTAACACTCTTGTTTTTTATTCCACTTTCTATTACAAACCTTCCATCATTTCTTCAGCTGCACAATACCAAGTTCAGTATTTTGAAAATATATCTATTAAAGACACATGCACTGCCCATGGCAAATCAGACAACATGGTTCTGTCTTTTTCTTGTCTGCTGTCGCTCGGTCTCTCGCCTATTCTACCACCATCGCTTTCCTTCTCTTCTGCCAATCTCTGAGTTTTCATTCCTTCCGGCACCTTCCTCTTGCCATTTTGCTTCTTCCTTTCTCTCGCCCTTCTTTTGGGTGCAAGGTGGTTGGGAATGTGGCAGAGAAGGTGACAGGTGCAGGGAAGTGTGGTTGTTGGTCTCAGCAGCTCCCCTCTCCTCCTGCCCATTTTACGTCCTACCCTTCACCCTCTTTTTCAATGTATTCTTTGCACCAAGTCCCATTCACCCATCACCCCTGTGCTCGCTGACCAACGTTGGCTCAATTTAAAAATTCTCATTCTGTTGTTCAAATCCCTACATGACCTCGCTCCTCTAATTTACCTCTTGATTTAGGCCGCTACATCATTGGTGGCCATGCCTTCAACTGCCAAGGCCCTAAGCTTTGGAATTCCCTCCCTAAGCCTCTCTGCCTTCCTACTTCTCTCTCCTCCTTTAAGACACTCCTTAAACCTCTCTCTTTGACCAAGCTTTTGGTCCCCTGTCCTAATATCTCCTTATGTGGCTCAGTGTGAAATGATGTTTGATAACACTCCTGTGAAGCACCTTGGGACATTTTACTGCATTAAAGGCATTATATAAAGACAAGTTGCTGTTGTATCAGCTCTCAGTGCTGTTACCCCTGGATATTTCCCAGTATCAGCTCCCGCTCTCCTCTCCTCCATCTCGCTACTCTCTCAAACTCCCTATGTCACTTTCCTCCTCCCTCTCCCCTTGCCCATTTGTTGCTGCATATTTTCCTGCTGCCAGACAAAAGAAAGGGGCTTGAGACAGAGTGGGAAAAAAATCAGAAGAAGAAAATAATCTATCAAAAAACAGACACCAAGCAGGAAGCATTTAAGTAAAGTGAGTCAAAACAGGCTGTCGCCTAATATCACACTGTTTTGAAAGCACCTGATACTGTCGGATCTCAGAAGTTAAGCAGTAGGCTTGTCTGGCGAGCAGAGGCTGCTTACTGCTCTGCACATTGACACTGCCTTCATTTAGCAGACTTTATGCTGATCTCTCTCTCGTGCGTGCAATCTCTCTCACATTTCCTTGCAGTAGATTGGGACTGTATGTTGCTTTTATCCATGTGCAGAAAGGCCCACATCATCATCTTTTCTGAACTGGCAAAGGCGACCACAATTGCAGTCTGGGCTTGAGCCTTTGAGAAGCTGTGGGGTCTGGGAGAGGGGAAAAGGCTGCTTCCCAACTGTGTGTATTTTGAGACATGAGGGAGCAGCGTTTTTGCAGGAGTGAGCAAGTGAAGGAATAGTGAAGTGAAGGCAGTTTTGAGGGTTGAGGCAAGGGGAAGGCCATGAATGGTAGGGCTTGTGGTTTGTGCAGGGAGGCTGAAGACCGAGAGGACGAGAGCAGGGTGAGGAAAGGGGGAAATAGGATGAAAGGAAATATAAGCTAGCAAAAAGAATGAGCGGCAGGACTGAAAGTCTTTAAGTAAAGAGAAAGATTATTGGAAAATACCTACAGCCACACGAGATTATTTGGAAAATAATTTAAAGATGGCATTTTTTGACCAGTTTTTGAAGTTCAATCGATTAATATGTTATTGCCAACAAATTGAACTTTAATTTCTGAAGCAAATAAATGGTAAAGGAATGACTGTACAGTATAACAGAGTCAAGAAATGGTGTTAGGAAAATTGATGGGATTGAAGGCCAATAAATCCCCAGGGCCTGATAGTCTGCATCCCAGAGTACTTAAGGAGTGGCCGTTGAAATAGTGGATATGCATTGGTGGTTATTTTCCAACAGTCTATCGACTCTGGATCAGTTCCTATGGACTGGAGGGTAGCTAAAGTAACATCACTTTTTAAAAAAAAGGAGGGAGAGAAAACAGGGAATTATAGACCGGTTAGTCTGACATTAGTAGTGGGGAAAATGCTGGAACCAATTATTAAAGATGAAATAGCAGCGCATTTGGAAAGCAGTGACAGGATCGGTCCAAGTCAGCACGAATTTATGAAAGGGAAATCATGCTTGACAAATCTTCCAGAATTTTTTGAGGATGTAACTAATAGAGTGGATATGCCGAGAACCAGTGGATGTGGTGTATTTGGACTTTCACAAGGCTTTTGACAGGGTCCCACACAAGAGATTGGTGTGCAAAATTAAGGCATATGGTATTGGGGGTAATGTACTGATGTGGAGAGAGAGATCTGGTTGGCAGACAGGAAGCAGAGAGTCAGGATAAACGGGTCCTTTTCAGAATGGCAGGCAGTGACTAGTGGAGTGCCGCAGGGCTCAGTGCTGGGACCCCAGCTCTTTACAATATATATTAATGATTTGGATGAAGGAATTGATTGTAATATCTCCAAGTTTGCAGATGACACTAAACTGTGTGGCGGTGTGAGCTGTGAGGGGGATGCTAAGAGGCTGCAGGATGACTTAGACAGGTTTGGTGAGTGGGCAAATGCATGGCAGATGCAGTATAAGGTGGATAAATGTGAGGTTATCCACTTTGGGGGCAAAAACACGAAGACAGAATATTATCTGAATGGTGGCAGATTAGGAAAAGGGGAGGTGCAACGAGACCTGGGTGTCATGGTTCATCAGTCATTGAAAGTCGGCATGCAGGTACAGCAGGCGGTAAAGAAGGCAAATGGTATGTTGGCCTTCATAGCTAGGGGATTTGAATATAGAAGCAGGGAGGTTTTACTGCAGTTATACAGGATCTTGGTGAGACCTCACCTGGAATATTGTGTTCAATTTTGGTCTCCTAATCTGAGGAAGGACGTTCTTGCTATTGAGGGAGTGCAGCAAAGGTTCACCAGACTGATTCCCGGGATGGCAGGACTGACATATGAGGAGAGACTGGATCAAATGGGTCTTTTTACACTGGAGTTTAGAAGGATGAGAGGGGACCTCATGGAAACATAAAAGATTCTGCCGAGACTGGACAGGTTAGATGCGGGAAGAATGTTCCCGATGTTGGGGAAGTCCAGAACCAGGGGACACAGTCTTAGGATAAAGTGTAGGACTGAGATGAGGAGAAACTTTATCACCCAGAGAATTGTTAACCTGTGGAATTCTCTACCACAGAAACTTGTTGCAGTCAGTTCGTTGGATATATTCAAGAGGGAGTTAGATATGGCCCTTACGGCTAAAGGGATCAAGGGGTATGGAGAGAAAGCAGGAAAGGGGAACTGAGGGAATGATCAGCCATGATCTTATTGAATGGTGGTGCAGGCTTGAAGGGCCGAATGGCCTAGTCCTGCACCTATTTTCTATGTTTCTATGTTAATAACAATGGTAATGTCTTAAATGATGACCGTAAAGAACTGTCTGGTACAAAGGAATCATCACTATGTTGTAAATGTGTTTGAATGTTGAATAAATCCATTAAAAAGATGCCGGATATGGGTGAGGCCTGCGTGGGACTTGGATGGGAGGCAGCCTGGGAATACCAGATGCAGTCAACTCGTGCTGCCAGCAGAGGGTGCACTCAGCTCTACACATTCACACTGCTGGG
The DNA here is from genome assembly GCF_044704955.1 of Pristiophorus japonicus. NCBI lineage: Eukaryota > Metazoa > Chordata > Chondrichthyes > Pristiophoridae > Pristiophorus > Pristiophorus japonicus. Next base: position 124,117 of record NW_027254496.1, read on the forward strand.
CGTTTTCCTGCTGCCTGACATCATCATCATAGACAGTCCCTCGGAATCGAGGAAGAAGTGAGTTCTCAGGTGACTGTACAGTCCAATACAGGAATTACAGTCTCTGTCACAGGTGGGCAGACAGTGGTTGAAGGAAAGGGTGGGTGGGGAGTTTGGTTTGTCGCATGTTCCTGCCGCTGCCTGCACTTGGTTTCTGCATGTTCTCGGTGACGAGACTCGAGGTGCTCAGCACCCTCCTGGATAGAGGATACAAGGGAGCCAATTTAATGTATTCAAATTACAGATAGATAGATTTTTAACCAATAAGGGAATTGAGGGTTATGGGGAGCGGGCGGGTAAGTGGAGCTGAGTCCACGGCCAGATCAGCCATGATCTTGTTGAATGGCGGAGCAGGCTCAAGGGGCTAGATGGCCTACTCCTGTTCCTGTTCCTGATTCTTATGTTCTTATTATACTTATGCACTTCCTCCACTAAGGGCAGTCTTTGGCCAGGGACTCCCAGGTGTCGGTGGAGATGTTGCATTTTATCAAGGAGGCTTTGAGGGTGTCCTTGAAATGTTTCCTCTGCCCACCTGGGGCTCGCTTGCCGTGTCGGAGTTCCGAGTAGACTTTGGGAGACTTGTGTCGGGCATGCAGACAATGTAGCCTGCCCAGCGGAGCTGGTCGCGTGTGGTCAGTGCTTCGATGCTGGGGATATTGGCCTGGTCGAGAACACTGACATTGGTGAGTCTGTCCTCCCAGGGATTTTCTGGATCTTGCGGAGACATCGTTGGTGGTATTTCTCCAGAGATTTGAGGTGTTTATTGCATATGGTCCACGTCTCTGAGCCATACAGGAGGGCGGGTATCACTACAGCCCTGTAGACCAGGAGCATGGTGCCAGATTTGAGGGCCTGGTCTTCGAGCACTCTCTTCCTCAGGCGACCGAAGGCTGCACTGGCGCACTGGAGGCGGTGTTGGACCTCGTCATCAACGTCTGCCCTTGCTGATAGTAGGCTCCCGAGGTATGGAAAATGGTCCACACGTTATCCAGGGCCGCGCCGTGGATCTTGATGACCGGGGGGGCAGTGCTGTGTGGTGGGGATAGGTTGGTGAAGGACCTTTATCTTACGGATGTTTAGTCCAAGATCCATGCTTTCATACGCCTCGATGAAGATGTTGACGATGGCTTGGAGTTCGGCCTCTGTATGTGCGCAGACGCAAGCGTCATCCACATACTGTAGTTCGATGACAGAGAATGGGACGACCTTGGATCTAGCCTGGAGGCGATGAAGGTTGAACAGGTTCCCACTGGTTCTATAGTTAACGATTCTACTCCAGCGGGGAGCTTGTTGAATGCGAGGTGGAGCATTACAGCGAGGAAGATTGAGAAGAGGGTCGGTGCGATGGCGCAGCCCTGTTTGACCCCGGTCCGGACGTGGATTGGGTCTGTGGTGTATCCGTTGGTCAGGATCACGGTCTGCATGTCATCGTGGAGCAGGCAGAGGATGGCAAAGTCAACAAAAAAACACAAGACAATAAAGCGAGCAAAGAATCACACAAATGAGGAGATCGACACCTGCCACACTGCTCTGAAAGTACCGTGAAGCGAAGGAATGTTTGAGGAACAATAAAGGGAAAAGAATAAACCGGAAACAATTTAAAATATTGACTAGAAGAGCATTAGCCTGAGTGCATTCATTATTCTGGATGGAATTTTCTAACCAGCTTTTGAAGTTTAATAGATTAATAAATGTAGGAGTAAAATTGAATTTTAATTTCTGAAGCTAATAAATGGTAAAGGAATGATTGTACGTTACATAAATGCTCACGATGTTATAAATGTGTTTAAAAATGGATAAATATAATACGCCAGATATCGGAAGTAAGCATTGCAGTAAAGAGAACCAGAGCAGGCCATCGCCTAATGCCTGAACATACCTAATCCTGTCTGATCTCAGAAGTTAAACAGTCAGATCTGGTTAGTACTTGCTTGGGAGACAGCCTGGGAATATCAGGTGCAGTAGGCCTTTTGTTTAGCAAAGACTGCTCACTGTTCTGCATGTTGACACTGCCTTCATTTGGCAGTCTGTTTGCTGATCACTCAAGCACACTCATTCTCGCGTGCTGTCTTTCCCACTTTCCTTTTCCCTCTTCCCTCAACCAGGGAAGTGCCCAGGAGCTGTGGGGAGGAGGGGGGGGGGGGGGGAAGAAAAGAGAGCCAGGGACGGTGGGAGGTTGGGGAATGGGGGGGGGCAGGGGGAAGAGAGCCAGGGACAGTGGGAGGTTGGGGAGGGGGGGGGGGAAAGAGAGCCAGGGACGGTGGGAGGTTAGGGTGGGAGGGGGAAAGAGAGCCAGTGACGGTGGGAGGTGGGGGAAAGAGAGCCAGGGACGGTGGGAGGTTGGGGAGGGAGGGGGAAAGAGAGCCAGTGCGGTGGGAGGTGGGCGGGGGGGGAAAGAGAGCCAGGGACGGTGGGAGGTTGGGGGGGAGGGAAAGAGAGCCAGGGACGGTGGGAGATTGGGGGGGGGGGGGGGGAAAGAGAGCCAGGGACGGTGGGAGGTTAGGGTGGGAGGGGGAAAGAGAGCCAGGGACGGTGGGAGGTTGGGGAGGGAGGGGGAAAGAGAGCCAGTGACGGTGGGAGGTGGGCGGGGGGGGAAAGAGAGCCAGGGACGGTGGGAGGTGGGAGGGGAAAGAGCCAGGGACGGTGGGAGGTCGGAGGGGGGGCGGGGGGGGGAAAGAGAGCCAGGGACGGTGGGAGGTTGGGGGGGAGGGAAAGAGAGCCAGGGACGGTGGGAGATTGGGGGGGGGGGAAAGAGAGCCAGGGACGGTGGGAGGTTGGGGGGGAGGGAAAGAGAGCCAGGGACGGTGGGAGATTGGGGGGGGGGAAAGAGAGCCAGGGACGGTGGGAGGTGGGAGGGGAAAGAGCCAGGGACGGTGGGAGGTCGGAGGGGGGGCGGGGGGGGGAAAGAGAGAGCCAGGGACGGTGGGAGGTGGGGGAGGAGAGGAAAGAGCCAGGGACGGTGGGAGGTCGGTGGGGGGGGAAAGAGAGAGCCAGGGACGGTGGGAGGTGGGGGGGGCGGACCGAGCCAGGGACGGTGGGAGGTGGGGGGGGCGGACCGAGCCAGGGACGGTGGGAGGTGGGGGAGAGAGCCAGGGACGGTGGGAGGTCGGGGGTGGGGGGAGAGGGGAAAGAGAGAGCCAGGGACGGTGGGAGGTGGGGGGGGGGGCGGGGGGAAGAGAAAGCCAGGGACTGTGGGAGGTGGGGGGGCGGAGCGAGCCAGGGACGGTGGGAGGTGGGGGGGGGGGGAGGGGAAAGAGCCAGGGACGGTGGGAGGTCGGAGGGGGGGCGGGGGGGGGAAAGAGAGAGCCAGGGACGGTGGGAGGTGGGGGAGGAGAGGAAAGAGCCAGGGACGGTGGGTGGGGGGGGGGGGGGGGCGGGGGGAAGAGAGAGCCAGGGACTGTGGGAGGTGGGGGGGCGGAGCGAGCCAGGGACGGTGGGAGGTGGGGGGGGGGGGGGAAAGAGAGCCAGGGACGGTGGGAGGTGGGGGGGGGGGGGGAAAAGGGGGAAACGAGAGCCAGGGACGGTGGGAGGTGGGGCGAGGGGGGGAGGGGAAAGAGCCAGGGACGGTGGGAGGTCGGTGGGGGGGGGGGGAAAAGAGAGAGCCCGGGACGGTGGGAGGTCGGTGAGGGGGGGGGGGGGAAGAGAGAGCCCGGGACGGTGGGAGGTCGGTGGGGGGGGAGAAGAGAGAGCCAGGGACGGTGGGAGGTGGGGGGAAGAAGAGAGCCAGAGACGGTGGGAGGTTTGGGCGGGGGGGGGGGGGGAGGGGGAAAAGAGAGCCAGGGACGGTGGGAGGTGGGGGGAGGGGGGTAGGGGAAAGAGCCAGGGACGGTGGGAGGTCGGTGGGGGGGGGGGGGGAAGAGAGAGCCCGGGACGGTGGGAGGTCGGTGGGGGGGGGGGGGGGGGGGGGGGAAGAGAGAGCCCGGGACGGTGGGAGGTCGGTGGGGGGGGGGGGGGAAGAGAGAGCCAGGGACGGTGGGAGGTGGGGGGGAAGAAGAGAGAGCCAGGGACGGTGGGAGGTGGGGGGGAAGAAGAGAGCCAGAGACGGTGGGAGGTTTGGGGGGGGGGGGGGGGGGGGAGGGGGAAAAGAGAGCCAGGGACGGTGGGAGGTGGGGGGAGGGGGGTAGGGGAAAGAGCCAGGGACGGTGGGAGGTCGGTGGGGGGGGGGGGGGGGGAAGAGAGAGCCCGGGACAGTGGGAGGTCGGTGGGGGGGGGGGTGGAAGAGAGAGCCAGGGACGGTGGGAGGACGGTGGGAGGTCGGTGGGGGGGGGGGGGGAAGAGAAAGCCCGGGACGGTGGGAGGTCGGTGGGGGGGGGGGGGGAAGAGAGAGCCAGGGACGGTGGGAGGTGGGGGAGAGAGCCAGGGACGGTGGGAGGTCGGGGGTGGGGGGAGAGGGGAAAGAGAGAGCCAGGGACGGTGGGTGGGGGGGGGGGGGCGGGGGGGAAGAGAGAGCCAGGGACTGTGGGAGGTCGGGGGGAGGGGGGGGAAGAGAGAGCCCGGGACGGTGGGAGGTCGGTGGGGGGGGGGGGGAAGAGAGAGCCAGGGACGGTGGGAGGTCGGGGGGGGGGGGGGAAAAGAGAGCCAGGGACGGTGGGAGGTGGGGGGGGGGGGCGGAAAAGAGAGCCAGGGACGGTGGGAGGTGGGGGGGGGGGAAAGAGAGAGCCAGGGACGGTGGGAGGTCGGGGGGGGGGGGGGGAAAAGAGAGCCAGGGACGGTGGGAGGTCGGGGGGGGGGGGGGGAAAAGAGAGCCAGGGACGGTGGGAGGTGGGGGGGGGGGAAGAGAGAGCCAGGGACTGTGGGAGGTCGGGGGGAGGGGGGGAAGAGAGAGCCAGGGACGGTGGGAGGTCGGGGGGGGGGGGGGGAGGGGAAAGAGCCAGGGACGGTGGGAGGTGGGGGGGGGGGGCGGAAAGAGAGCCAGGGACGGTGGGAGGTGGGGCGAGGGGGGGGAGGGGAAAGAGCCAGGGACGGTGGGAGGTCGTGGGGGGGGGGGGGGAAAGAGAGAGCCCGGGACGGTGGGAGGTCGGTGGGGGGGGGAGAAGAGAGAGCCAGGGACGGTGGGAGGTGGGGGGGAAGAAGAGAGCCAGAGACGGTGGGAGGTTTGGGGGGGGGGGGGAGGGGGAAAAGAGAGCCAGGGACGGTGGGAGGTGGGGGGAGGGGGGGAGGGGAAAGAGCCAGGGACGGTGGGAGGTCGGTGGGGGGGGGGGGGGGGGAGAAGAGAGAGCCCGGGACGGTGGGAGGTCGGTGGGGGGGGGGGGAAGAGAGAGCCAGGGACGGTGGGAGGTGGGGCGAGGGGGGGGAGGGGAAAGAGCCAGGGACGGTGGGAGGTCGGTGGGGGGGGGGGGGGGGGGAAGAGAGAGTGGGAGGTCGGTGGGGGGGGGGGGGAAGAGAGAGCCAGGGACGGTGGGAGGTCGGTGGGGGGGGGGGAAGAGAGAGCCAGGGACGGTGGGAGGTCGGGGGGGGGGGGGGGAAGAGAGAGCCAGGGACGGTGGGAGGTCGGTGGGGGGGGGGGGAAGAGAGAGCCAGGGACGGTGGGAGGTCGGGGGGGGGGGGGGGGAAAAGAGAGCCAGGGACGGTGGGAGGTGGGGCGAGGGGGGAGGGGAAAGAGCCAGGGACGGTGGGAGGTCGGTGGGGGGGGGGGGGGAAGAGAGAGCCAGGGACGGTGGGAGGTCGGGGGGGGGGGGGGGGGAAGAGCCAGGGACGGTGGGAGGTGGGGGGGGGAGGGGAAAGAGCCAGGGACGGTGGGAGGGGGGGGGAAAGAGAGAGCCAGGGACGGTGGGAGGGGGGGGGGGGGGAAAGAGAGAGCCAGGGACGGTGGGGGGGGGGGGGGGGGGAAAGAGAGAGCCAGGGACGGTGGGAGGGGGGGGGGGGGGAAAGAGAGAGCCAGGGACGGTGGGAGGGGGGGGGGGGGAAAGAGAGAGCCAGGGACGGTGGGAGGTGGGGGGGGGAGAGGAAAGAGAGAGCCAGGGACGGTGGGAGGGGGGGGGGGAGAGGAAAGAGAGAGCCAGGGACGGTGGGAGGGGGGGGGGGGGAAAGAGAGAGCCAGGGACGGTGGGAGGGGGGGGGGGGGAAAGAGAGAGCCAGGGACGGTGGGAGGGGGGGGGGGGGGGAGAGGAAAGAGCCAAGGACGGTGGGAGGTGGGGGGGGGGGGGGGGGGGGGGGGAAGAGAGAGCCCGGGACGGTGGGAGGTGGGGGGAGGGGGGAGAGGAAAGAGCCAGGGACGGTGGGAGGTCGGTGGCGGGGGGGGAAGAGAGAGCCAGGGACGGTGGGAGGTCGGTGGGGGGGGGGGAAGAGAGAGCCAGGGACGGTGGGAGGTCGGTGGGGGGGGGGGAAGAGAGAGCCAGGGACGGTGGGAGGTTTGGGGGGGGGGGGGGGGGGAGGGGGGAAAAGAGAGCCAGGGACGGTGGGAGGTGGGGGGGCAGAGCTAGCCAGGGACGGTGGGAGGTGGGGGGGGGAAGAAGAGAGAGCCAGGGACGGTGGGAGGTGGGGGGGGGGGGAGAAGAGAGAGCCAGGGACGGTGGGAGGTCGGTGGGGGGGGGAGAAGAGAGAGCCAGGGACGGTGGGAGGTTTGGGGGGGGGGGGGGGGGGAGGGGGAAAAGAGAGCCAGGGACGGTGGGAGGTGGGGGGGCAGAGCTAGCCAGGGACGGTGGGAGGTGGGGGGGGGAAGAAGAGAGAGCCAGGGACGGTGGGAGGTGGGGGGGGGGGGAGAAGAGAGAGCCAGGGACGGTGGGAGGTCGGTGGGGGGGGGAGAAGAGAGAGCCAGGGACGGTGGGAGGTGGGGGGGGCGGACCGAGCCAGGGACGGTGGGAGGTGGGGAGAGAGCCAGGGACGGTGGGAGGTCGGGGGTGGGGGGAGAGGGGAAAGAGAGAGCCAGGGACGGTGGGTGGGGGGGGGGGGGGCGGGGGGAAGAGAGAGCCAGGGACTGTGGGAGGTCGGGGGTGGGGGGAGAGGGGAAAGAGAGAGCCAGGGACGGTGGGTGGGGGGGGGGGGGGGGGGCGGGGGGAAGAGAGAGCCAGGGACGTGGGAGGTGGGGGGGGGCGGACCGAGCCAGGGACGGTGGAGGTTGGTGGGGGGGGCGGACCGAGCCAGGGACGGTGGGAGGTGGGGGAGAGAGCCAGGGACGGTGGGAGGTCGGTGTGGGGGGGGGGGGGGGGGGGGAAGAGAGAGCCCGGGACGGTGGGAGGTGGGGGGGAAGAAGAGAGCCAGAGACGGTGGGAGGTTTGGGGGGGGGGGGGGGGAGGGGGAAAAGAGAGCCAGGGACGGTGGGAGGTGGGGGGAGGGGGGTAGGGGAAAGAGCCAGGGACGGTGGGAGGACGGTGGGAGGTCGGTGGGGGGGGGGGGGGGGAAGAGAGAGCCCGGGACGGTGGGAGGTCGGTGGGGGGGGGGGGGAAGAGAGAGTCAGGGACGGTGGGAGGTGGGGCGAGGGGGGGAGGGGAAAGAGCCAGGGACGGTGGGAGGTCGGTGGAGGGGGGGGGAAGAGAGAGCCAGGGACGCTGGAGGTCGGGGGGGGGGGGGGAAAGAGAGAGCCAGGGACGGTGGGAGGTCGGGGGGGGGGGGGGGAAAGAGAGCCAGGGACGGTGGGAGGTGGGGCGAGGGGGGGAGGGGAAAGAGCCAGGGACGGTGGGAGGTCGGTGGGGGGGGGGGGGGAAGAGAGAGCCAGGGACGGTGGGAGGTCGGGGGGGGGGGGGGGGGGGGAGAAAGAGCCAGGGACGGTGGGAGGTGGGGGGGGGGAAGGGGAAAGAGCCAGGGACGGTGGGAGGGGGGGGAAGAGAGAGCCAGGGACGGTGGGAGGTCGGGGGGGGGGGGGGGGGGGGGAGAAAGAGCCAGGGACGGTGGGAGGTGGGGGGGGGGGGAGGGGAAAGAGCCAGGGACGGTGGGAGGGGGGGGGGGAAAGAGAGAGCCAGGGACGGTGGGAGGGGGGGGGGGGGGGGGGGGGGGGGAAGAGAGAGCCAGGGACGGTGGGAGGGGGGGGGGGGGGGGAAAGAGAGAGCCAGGGACGGTGGGAGGGGGGGGGGGGGGGGAAAGAGAGAGCCAGGGACGGTGGGAGGGGGGGGGGGGAAAGAGAGAGCCAGAGACGGTGGGAGGGGGGGGGGGGAGAGGAAAGAGAGAGCCAGGGACGGTGGGAGGGGGGGGGGGGGAGAGGAAAGAGAGAGCCAGGGACGGTGGGAGGGGGGGGGGGGGGTGGAAAGAGAGAGCCAGGGACGGTAGGAGGGGGGGGGGGGAAAAGAGAGAGCCAGGGACGGTGGGAGGTGGGGGGGGAGAGGAAAGAGCCAAGGACGGTGGGAGGTCGGTGGGGGGGGGGGGGGGGGGGGGGAAGAGAGAGCCAGGACGGTGGGAGGTCGGTGGGGGGGGGGGGGGGGGGGGGGAAGAGAGAGCCCGGGACGGTGGGAGGTCGGTGGGGGGGGGGGGGGGAAGAGAGAGCCAGGGACGGTGGGAGGTCGGTGGGGTGGGGGAAGAGAGAGCCAGGGACGGTGGGAGGTTTGGGGGGGGGGGGGGGGGGGGGAGGGGAAAAGAGAGCCAGGGACGGTGGGAGGTGGGGGGCAGAGCTAGCCAGGGACGGTGGGAGGTGGGGGGGGGGAAGAAGAGAGCCAGGGACGGTGGGAGGTCGGTGGGGGGGGGAGAAGAGAGAGCCAGGGACGGTGGGAGGTTTGGGGGGGGGGGGTGGGAGGGGGAAAAGAGAGCCAGGGACGGTGGGAGGTGGGGGGAGGGGGGGAGGGGAAAGAGCCAGGGACGGTGGGAGGTCGGGGGGTGGGGGGGGAAAGAGAGCCAGGGACGGTGGGAGGTCGGAGGGGGAGGGGGGGGGGAAAGAGAGAGCCAGGGACGGTGGGAGGTGGGGGGGGGGGAAGAGAGAGCCAGGGACGGTGGGAGGTGGGGGGGGGGAGGAGGGGAAAGAGCCAGGGACGGTGGGAGGTGGGGGGGGGGGGAGGGGAAAGAGCCAGGGACGGTGGGAGGTGGGGGGGAGGAGGGGAAAGAGCCAGGGACGGTGGGAGGTGGGGGGGGGGGGGGGGAGGGGAAAGAGCCAGGGACGGTGGGAGGTGGGGGGGGGGAGGGGAAAGAGCCAGGGACGGTGGGAGGTGGGGGGGAGGAGGGGAAAGAGCCAGGGACGGTGGGGTGGGGGGAAAGAGAGCCAGGGACGGTGGGAGGTGGGGGGGGGGGTGGAAAGAGAGAGCCAGGGACGGTGGGAGGTCGGTGGGGGGGGGGGGGGGGGGGGAAGAAAGAGAGAGCCAGGGACGGTGGGAGGTCGGTGGGGGGGGGGGGGAAAAGAGAGAGCCAGGGACGGTGGGAGGTCGGAGCGAGCCCGGGACGGTGGGAGGTGGGAGGTGGGGGAGAGAGCCAGGGACGGTGCGAGGTGGGGGGGGAGAAGAGAGCCAGGGACGGTGGGAGGTCGGTGGGGGGGGGGGGGGGGGGGGGGGAAAAGAGAGAGCCAGGGACGGTGGGAGGTCGGAGCGAGCCCGGGACGGTGGGAGGTGGGAGGTGGGGGAGAGAGCCAGGGACGGTGCGAGGTGGGGGGGAGAAGAGAGCCAGGGATTGTGGGAGGCCGGTGGGGGGGGGGGGGGGGGGGGGGGAAGAGAGCCAGGGACGGTGGGAGGTCGGAGCGAGCCCGGGACGGTGGGAGGTGGGAGGTGGGGGAGAGAGCCAGGGACGGTGCGAGGTGGGGGGGGAGAAGAGAGCCAGGGATTGTGGGAGGCCGGTGGGGGGGGGGGGGGGGGGGGGGGAAGAGAGAGCCAGGGACGGTGGGAGGTCGGGGGGTGGGAGAAGAGAGCCAGGGATTGTGGAAGGTCGGGGGGGTGGGGGAAAAGAGAGCCAGGGACGGTGGGAGGGGGGGGAAAAGAGAGCCAGGGACAGTGGGAGGGGGGGAAAGAGAGCCAGGGACGGTGGGAGGGGGGGGAAAGAGAGCCAGGGATGGTGGAAGGTGGGGGTGTGGAGAGAGCCAGGGACGGTGGGAGGTGGGGGGGGGGGGGAAAGAGCCAGGAACGGTGGGAGGTGGGAGGTTGGGGGGGGGAGGAAAAGAGAGAGAGCCAGGGACGGTGGGAGGTGGGGGGGCAGAGAGCCAGGGACGGTGGGGGCAGCCAGTGCTGGGGTGGGCGGAGCCAGGGAGGGGGGGAAGGATGGGGGGGGACGGCGAAGCCAAGGGCGGGGGGGGGGGGGCGGAGCCAGGGAGGGGGAGCCGGAGGCCGGCGGAGTGTCGGGAACAGCGCAGGGACATGCCTAATTGAGATGAAGCTTGAAGGGCCAATGAAAATCCTTGCCCAAAATCCCCCCTTCCAGTTAATCTTCACCCCCCATCGCAGTGTAAAACCTGATCATTTGTTGCTGTTCGGTTAAAGTAATCCTCTGTTGTTGTCAAGCTCTCCAAGTGTCCCCAACCTTTACTTGTATTTCTCATACCAGCCACCCATGCTGTGTGTGAAAGTATGTTTGGAGGTTATTGCCAAGTTCTGGGTCTCACAATGGACTCAGGCCCCACAACCCTATCCAGCCGAGAAGAGTCTTTCATCGCATCAGTCTGAGCTAGCTTCAAATCCAGATCCCAGAAGTGAAACACTTTTACCCACCGTACCTCTGTCTCCCACAACATTACTGGTTTAATTTCTACCTCCTTTTGGTTTGGCAAATTTAAACTGTGTTTTCAATGCAAGAAACTTTAGCGCACAGTTTACATTCAAAAATGAAACTACACCTTATATTTTCCAAAGCCCAATAAATTTCTTCTATACATACAGAACAAAAAGAGGCAAGCTTCCCTTACCAGGTTAGGCATCATCTCGAAGACAGTGATAATGTTGGAGTGGTTCAGCTTGTTGTACGAGAGATCGAGTACACCCAGGCTGGGACACTGCTTCAGGTGCTCGATGTCCTGCACCGTGCACAGCTGGTTGTGGGCCAGCTGCAGCGTATTGAGCACCGACAGGCAGGCTGAGAAAGAGAAGATCATTCTTGAATAAAGGGGGCCTGTTACATGTGTAATACATGTGGGAAGATGCATCATGGTAGTATCAGATGATGCACAGCAGTATCACGGATCCACACTGAACCTCCTTGATATAAAAGCACAGCACTCGAGCAGCCAGGCCCGGAGAGCAGACAAGCCGCCTGCTCATCGCCTCCACATATGGAGTTGCAACAGCAACTTCAACTTGTGTCAGATTTAACGCAGAAAAACATTCCAATTTCATAAAGTTTGGTCAAAGAGGGTCCTAACAGGAGAGAGAGGTGGAGAGGTTTAGGGAGGGAATTCCAGAGATAGAGTGGTTGAAGGCACTGCCACCAATGGAAGGAGTGATGTACAAAAGGTGAAACGGAGAGAATGGGGGCAGGGGAGGGTTGAAGGGCTGGAAGAAGGTACAGCAATAAGGAGAGGCTAGGCCATGTTGGGACTTAAACATGAGAGTGCAAATTTTAAATTGGAGTCATCAGGGCTGATGGGTGATTGCTAGAATACACGCAGCAGACTTTTAGCTCAGCTCAAGTTTACAGAGAGTGGACGGTGGGAGGCCGGCCAGGTAAGCATTGCAATCGTTGAGACTGGAGGTAACAAAGACATTTGAGGTTTCAGAAGCAGATGAGCTGAGGCAGGGGCAGAAATGGGCAATGTTATGGAGGTGGAAGTAATTGGTCATTGTAACAAGTGGATATGGGGTTGGTAGCTCAGCTCAGTGTCAAATAGGATGGCAAAGCTGTGAACAGTCTGCTTCAGCATGAGACATTGGCCAGAGAGAGGGATAGAATTAGTAATAACAGTATGGTGTTTGTGGCAGGGGCCAAAGGTGAGGACCTTGGTCAACCCAATGTTTAACTGGAGTAAATTGCGGTTCATCCAAGTCTGGATATCAAGCAATCTGACAACACAGAGGAGAGGTGGAGCTGGGCGTCATCAATACACATGTGGAACCGCATGTGTTTTCTGATAATGTCACTACGGGACAGCATGTAGATGACGAAGATAAGGGGTCAAAGATTGAGCCTTGGGGGACCAGAAAATGCACCAGTCACGTAGAATGTCATTTGTGAATTTGTTTAGAGCTGTTTTGATGCCGTGGTAGAGATGTCTCAGGCTGAAGCAGACTGTTCACAGTCTTGCCATCCACTCGCCACGCACCTTGCTCGCCTGCAAAACACTGTCCGCATGCCCTCCCTGTGCACCTCCTCCAGTCTCCACACCCTTCCCACTTATCTCATCGCTCACCATTCCTCCATCGCCCCTCAGCCCGTGTCTCTCCACTCTACCCTGCCCGTTCCCCACTACATGCACTTCCTCGCCACGCGCATCTCCCCCTCCCCTCAGCCCGTGTCTCTCCACTCCACCCTCCCCACCACACGCACCTCCCCGTCCCCTCGCCCCTCAGCCCTAGTCTCTCCACTCCACCCTCCTCGCCACGCGCATCTCCCCCTCCCCTCACCTTTCAGCCTTAGTCTCTCCACTCCACCCTCCCCCTCACCTCTCAGCCCATGTCTCTCCAGTCCACCCTCCCCGCCACGCGCATCTCCCCCTCCCCTCAGCCCTAGTCTCTCCAGTCCACCCTCCTCGCACACGCATCTCCCCCTCCCCTCGCCCCTCAACCCTAGTCTCTCCACTCCACCCTCCCCGCCACACGCACCTCCCCGTCCCCTCACCTCTCAGCCCGTGTCTTTCCACTCCACCCTCCCCGCCACGCACATCTCCCCCTCCCCTCAGCCCTAGTCTCTTCACTCCACCTTCCCCGCCACACGCACTTCCCCGTCCCCTCAGCCCATGTCTCTCCACTCCACCCTGCCCGTTACCCCCCACCCCGCTCATCCATCCCTCCCTCCCCCTGCCTCCGCCACCCCCCCCGCCTCCATGTACAACTGAATACACAGAAAAAGGGAAAAGTTTGGAAACCATTTTAAACATGCATTAGCACTTGTATAAATGCCATAAAAACTCTGCCACAATTCAGGGCGAGAATGCTCGTCACTTCCATTTGGATTCTCTGCTCTGGTCGCAGAGGGAGCCACTCAGTGAAGTGGGCAGTTGACAATGAACAGGGTAACTGGGTAGTAAACAGATGGGGCAAGTAAAGTTGGAGCTCGTGGAATAAAATGGCCAGTGACAGCATGGATAGGGAATTGTCTCAGTGACAGGAGACAGAGAGTAGTGGTGAACGGTTGTTTCTGGGACTGGAGGGAGGTATACAGTGGTGTTCCCCAGGGCTCGGTACTGGGACCACGGCTTTTCTGGATATATATTCACGACTTGGGCACAATTTCAAAATTTGCAGCTGACAAAACTTGGAAGTATAGTGAAATGAGGAGGAGAGGGACAGACTTTAAGAGGACACAGACAGGGTACACAGATGGAATGGGCAAACACGGGGCAGATGAAATTTAACACAGAAAAGTGCAAAGTGATACATTTTGGTGGGAAGAACGAGGAGAGGCAATATAAACTGATGGGTACAATCCTAAAGGGGGTGCAGGAACAGAGAGACCTGGGGGTATATGTACACAAATTGTTGAAGGTGGCAGGGCAGGTTGAGAAAGCGGTTAAAAACTCTTTATAATTCGAGGCACAAAGTACAAAAACAAGGAGGTTATGATGAACCTGTATAAAACACTGGTTTGGCATCAACTGGAGAATTGTGTCCATTCTGGGCACCGCACTTTAGGAAGGATGTGAAGGCCTTAGAGAGGGTGCAGAAAAGATTTACGAGAATGGTTCCAGGGATGAGGGACTTCAGATACGTGGATAGACTGGAGAAGCTGAGGTTGTTCTCCATGGAGCAGAGAAGGTTGAGAGGGGATTTGATCGAGATGGTCAAAGGCATGAGGGTACTAGACAGAGTAGATCGAGAGAAACGGTTCCCATTGGTGGAAGGGTGGAGAACCAGAGGACACAGATTTTATGTGATTGGCAGAAGAACCAAAGGCCACAGAAGGAACAAGGTTTTTACGCAGCGAGTGTTTAGGGTCTGGAATTCACGGCCTGAGAGGGGGGTAGAGGCAGATTCAATTGTGGCTTGCAAAAGGTAATTGGATAAGTTCCTGATGGGAAAATGTTCAGGGCTACGGGGAAAGGGCGGGGGAGTGAGACTCGCTGAAGTGACGGGGGAGAGGGATTGGCCGAGGTGCTCTTGCAGAGAGCTGGCACAGGCTCGACGGGCCGAATGGCCTCCTGGTCTGCTGTAATCATTCTATGATTCTGAGTACTTTACATTGTGAGTACTTGCGATGTATGAATAAGGTCAGGCAGGCCCATGAGCTTTACTCACACAGGTTCTCAATGGTTTTGATGTAGTTGTTGCTGAGGTTGAGGGAGTCCAGTTTCTGCAGCCGCTCCAGGTTTTCTATTTTATGAATGAGGTTTTGGTGCAGGAAGAGACAGCGTAGCTCGGTCTGAGCATCCAGGTTGCCGATCCTCGACAGCCCGTTACACTCCAGCCACAGGCACCTCAGGCCAGTGTACTCCTCCAGGTTCTCAATGCACGAGAATCCTACAGCAGGTACACCAGAAAAAACATGCACAACTGGTGTGACTAGACAACACGCTACAATTACACCCTGAATTGTATTCAGTCCACCCATAGCCTCTGTCACACCTTAAGTATGAGGGTGGCTTCCTATTGCTTAGATTAAATAAATTAGTGTCATTAGGCTGCAGAGAAACCTACCCCACCACAAAACCCAATCAATACTTCAATTTGTTCAGATAATCCAATCTTATAGAGCTAAAAAAAACTTTCATATCAGATAGAAAAGCTGAAATAATTCACAAGATAATGATAATGAACCCATGCAGGGGATGGAAAATCTGCCCAGTAAGCAGAGCCTTGGGCTCACGTTCCACTCCTTTCCGAAGCTTGCTTTCTTCTGCTGGTCCTTCCCTGCAGTTATTTTTTGGATCTTGTACATGTGACCGCCCCTCCACCCTGTTCCAATGTGTCCAGTAAATAAAACTCCCAGTCATACTTTGCAGCTGCACACACAGTGCCTCGTATTGTCAGATGGCTGCTGACGGCACAATAAAGTTTTCTTTTGTTGTTTATATGGAACACGTGAGGAACAATGGCAGCAGTGATACACAAAAAGGACACAAGCCTCAAACCAGGATCCTGCAGGCCTGTGACCTTGGCTCGAGATCGCAGTCAAGTAAAGACTCCAAGAAAGGTAGACTGGGGCCTGGCATAGACCCATGGGCCACCACTGCACATCGTACTTATACCTCAAAATACACATTCATATTTTGACAGATTATTAAAAAAGCAACCGCATGGCCTGGATTTTGCTGTGATCTGAGTTTTGTTGAACTGCACGAGTTGGGTGAAGCTGCTGTGCTGAGTGAGGAATTCAGTATTTAGGAACATAGGCCATTCAGCCGCTCCAACCTCTTCACCATTCAATGAGATCATGGCTGATCTGTATTTTAACTCCATCTACCCGCCTTAGTTCCGTAACTCTTAATACCCAAAACAAATATAACAGTAAGAGAATGAATAGTAACAGTAATATTTCTGCTGTCAAGCTCAGCCAGATCCTTATTGCAAAAGAAAATAATAAATAATTCAGAAATGCTGCTCGGAATTATGACTGAACTTTCTACCATACTGCTTCTTTGCTGTCTTTTTCTCTCACCAACTATGGAAGCTATCGACTTGATTAACTTTCTCAGAGATTCCAAACAGACTCACCAATTTGATAAAAGACAACAACTTGCATTTACATAGTGCCTTTAACATAGTGAAACGTCCCAAGGAGTGTTTTAAGACAAAACAATACATTTGACACTGAGCCACATAAGTCATTACGGCAGGTGATCAAAAGCTTGGTCAAAGACGGAGGTTTTAAGGGGCATCTTAAAAGGAGGAAAGAGAGGTAGAGAGGTTTAGGGAGGGAGTTCCAGAGCTTGGGGCTCAGGCAACAGAAGGCACGGCCACCAATGGTGGAGCGATTATAATCAGGGATGCTCAGGAGGGCAGAATTAGAGGAGTGCAGACATCTCGGGGGGCGGGGGTTGTGAGGCTGAAGGAGATTACCGAGATAGGGAGAGGCAAGGCCATAGAAGGATTTGTAAACAAGACTGATAAAGGCCTACAAAACAGGGAGTGGGATCCAGTAATTTTAAGCAATTATCTGTTTAATTCAAAAGAAGCTGCCGATTAAAATTGTACAAGAACATTTGTATCTGAATCAAATGCTTTGAGTCCTCCCTCAGACATCTACCTAGCAACAACCTGCCAACTGTTGCAACACACCCATTACATTACTGTGGTTTGATGAGAATGACCAGGAGATCCAGGAGCTAATAAACTGCAAGCTCAGGGCATTTCTGAACCTAAAGCAACATTCCAACTCAGGAGTAGCAAAGCAGCATTACAGACGGCTGAAGGCCGAGGTCCAACAAAAAACCCGCGACCTGAATAGATGGTGGATGGAGAAAGCACAGTAGATACACCAGCTGGCCGACAGCCATGACGAGCGAGGATTCTTCAGCGCAGTCAAGTCCACCTACGGCCCAAGCACCCAAGGCCCCACCTCACTGCTGGCCAAGAACGGAGAGACACTCATCAAGGACACCGAGGCAGTCAGGGCCCGCAGAAAGAGCAGTTTGAAGATCTCAATCGAGACTCTACCTTTGACTCCAGTGTCCTCGATTCCATCCCGCAGCGTGCTACCCGCTACCATCTCAGCAAAACCCCAGCCCTGCACAAGGTAGAAAAGACCATCCATCAGCTCAAGAACAACAAGGCATCAGGAGCTGATGGAATCCCCACTGAGGCACTAAAGTATGGTGGAGAGGCACTATTGGCATGGATGCATGACCTCATCTCTCTCATCTGGAAGGAGGAGAGCATGCCTGGAGATCTGAGATGCCATAATCATGACCACCTTCAAAAGAGTGGACAAGTCCGACTGCAGTAACTACAGAGGAATCTCCCTGCTGTCAGCCACTGGGAAAGTCATCGCTAGAATCCTTAACGGTCTTCTCCCTGGCTGAAGAGTTTCTCCCAGAGTCACAGTGCGGATTCCGTCCACTGGACATGATCACCACGGCGCGACAACTGCAAGAGAAATGCAGGGAACAGCACCGGCCCTTATACATGGCCTTCTTTGATCTCACAAAGACCTTTGACACTGTCAACTGCGAGGGAATAAGGAGCGACCTCGTCTGTTTCGGCTGCCCCCAGAAGTTTGTCACCATCCTCTGCCTGCTCCACGATGACATGTAGGCCGTGATCCTGACCAACGGATCCACCACAGACCCAATCCATGTCTGGACCAGGATCAAGCAGGGCTGCAACATCGCCCCAACCCTCTTCTCAATCTTACTCGCTGCAATGCTCCATCTCACTCTCAACAAGTTCCCCGCCGGAGTGGAACTAAACTATAGAACCAGTGAGAACCCGTTCGACCTTCATGGCCTCCAGCCCAGGTCCAAGACCATCCCAACCTCTGTCATCGAACTGCAGTACGCGGATGACGCTTGCATCTGCGCACATTCAGAGGCTGAACTCCAAGTCATCGTCTACATCTTCATCGAGGCGTACGAAAGCATGGGCCTTACGCTAAATATCCGTAAGACAAAGATCCTCCACCAGCTTGTCCCCACCACACAGCACTGCTCCTGAGTCATCAAGATCCTGGGCGTGGCCCTGGGCAAGGCCCTGGGCAACATGGACCACTTTCTATACATCGGGAGCCTACTATCAGCGAGGGCAGACATCGATGACGAGGTCCAAGACCGCCTCCAGTGTACCAGCGCAGCCTTCGATCGCCTGAGGAAGAGAGTGTTCGAAGACCAGGCCCTCAAATCTGCTCCCAAGCTCATGGTCTACAGGGCTGTAGTGATACCTGCCCTCCTGTATGCACCAACGTCAGTGTTCTCGATCAGGCCAACATCCCCAGTATTGAAGCACTGACCACATTCGACCAGCTCCATTGGGCGGGCCACATTGTCCACATGTCCGACACTAGACTCCCAAAGCAAGCGCTCTACTCGGAACTCCTAACGGCAAGCAATCTTCAGGTGGGTAGAGGAAGTGTTACAGGGACACCCTCAAAACCTCTCTGATAAAGTGCAACATCCCCACTGGCACCTGGGAGTCCCTGGCCAAAGACCATCTTAAGTGGAGGAAGAGCATCCGGGAGGGCGCTGAGCACCTCGAGTCTCGTCGCCGAGAGCATGCAGAAATCAAGTGCAGGCAGCGGAAAGAGCGTGCGGCAAACCAGTCCCACCCACCCCTTCCCTCAACCACTGTCTGTCCCACCTGTGGCAGGGACTGTAATTCCCGTATTAGACTGTTCAGCCACCTGAGAACTCAGAGTGTGGAAGCAAGTCTTCCTCGATTTCGAGGGACTGCCGATGATGATGATGATGATATTACCGTGAGTAAAGCTAGTTCGTAACCCCTTAGGCACTATGACATATTAAAGCAGCCAATACCACGCTAAAATTCGAGACAAACTCGCTTCATTTTGTCACACGTGGTTACTTTCCTGTAGGACATGGTGTGTTACACAGAATGACGGTGGCTGTAATTAGAGGCAGTGTATTGTCAGACTCACTGTGCCCATCACCATGGGAGATCTGCCGCAGTTTACCATCAAGGGGCAAGGCCGAGTTCCTTCTACCCCAGTCAGCATAACCACCACAGCTTTACACACTAGTATTGCCCCGTTAAAGTTTAAAAATCCTGTCTGCACTGATGCAATAATTCAAATTTTCTCTTTTTAAAAAAAAAGTCTAAACACTTTTCCCTCCACAATTGAATTGATAAACGCGAGACCCAGCTTCTCCCCCGCGGAGCTGCCAGCTTCTCCCCTGCGGAGCTGCATACCAAACTAGACGTACAGGCAACCTGAAGCTGCCACGGCAACATTCGGCGTGGGGGACACTGCCACAGACAAATGTAGTGGCCTAACTCGCAGCTTATTGCCACAATGCACATTGAATGTGCCGGGGGAAAGGTTACGGCAATAAAGATATCAATTTCATTGAACATGATCCTCATTTGAATCACATTGTTTGTTGTATGTAAAAATATGTTGAGAATTACTGACTGCAATTGTTGTATTTAGAATCGCTGCCTGATCACTGGTTAGAGGGAAATGCAGGGCCTGCAGTATTTTGCTCAACTCTGCTCGTATCAAGCTGGACCTGCAGCCTAACCACTCCCCCACTCGGTTTAAGCCCCAACACAATTTCACTGTGCACCTATGTAGTAAACATGGTCAATAGGAGTAGGCTAGCGGTGTGGTATAAATGATATCTTCTCAAGGGCACTTAGGGATGGGCAATAAATGCTGGCCTTGAAAATGACGCCCACATCCCAGGAACAAATAATTAAAAAAATTGCATACCATAATTTATTCAAGCTCTATATTGTCGGGCTGAGCTACATAGTTTTATGATAATCTAGCTTTACTCAGTTTAATAAAATCATATAAGGTTATTTAACTGCAACCATAAAACCATGCCACCAGCTCAGTAGATAAATGTATTATGTGCTTGGTCCCAAAGTGTGCAGATCAGGAAAGCCCACAAACCGACAAGAGTTACTGCTACAGATTGCTCTCTGCTGGCTCGAGTTGGATAATGCCTGGGGACAGTGAGCGGGGCAGCAACTGCCTCAGCTGCAATGCCCACACAGTCGAACAGCTTGCCAGCTGTGTTGATACTGAGGCACCTCCCCTATGGAACATCTAGAGAGGAAGTAAAAGAGAAGCAAATGTGAGGACAAAATTGGAGGAGGAGAAGGGGAAAACAGCAGCAAGATATGGATAGCAAGCAGTGATGCCAGTAAAAGGAGCAATCTTTGTAACTTCAACTGGAAACTGTATTTGTTTCAGAACAAAGCAGCAGACTGGATTATTTAAGATGCAGGATGCTACTCAACTCTTGTTTTTAAATATGGAATTTAAGGGGGGGTAATTGAAAGCCAATTTCTCACCTGGTGTTTTCTGCATTTGCGGCCAGATACAGTTCCCAGCACTTAAAATGTTCACGTTTAAAATGGGCAGTCACTTATATTGGCCAAAAAGAGCTAACCATTACCCATTTGTATTGATGTTAATTTCAAAGTTGGCAGTTATAGTGTCCTCAGCACTCTGTGTATTTCAGGCACAAACAGCTGTGTTTACTAGTTTGCACTGAATCCAAAAACCATGTCCCTTTAAAAAGGGGACATCTGCAAACTCTTAAAAGTCGATGACATCTTCATCAATCACTGAAAGCAACATAAAGGAGAACAAACACAAATGAATAACACTGGTTACCTTGTGTGTACTTAAACCTTTCTAAGCCCCTGCAAGAGGTGTAGGGTTAGTTTGTACTGAGCGGCGACTGAACTTTAAATAAAGCTAGTTGCATTGCATGAAGTCTTGTCGAGTTTATTTGTGTGTTACAGCGTTACCACGTTATACTGGCCATTCGGTCTAGCGGGCAAATCGCCATCGTAGGAATGCACCTGCCATCGCACAATTTTAGGCATCAGTTATGCACCTAACTACAATACGCCCAAGTATCTCTAACACCTGTCCATCAAATGTTTTGTCTGAACAAATCTCCACCCACAAAAGTGGCCCGCCCTCAACTCCCAATTACACTTGTTCAGGGCTCTCGGCTTTGCAACCAGATTTTCAGATGCAGCAGAAAATAAAATCATTATTCTGCTCTTGTAACTGCAACTTTTGCACCTTTTTATAAACAAATATTATCCTCACTGAGACTTGCTCTGTATTTTCTGTTTCTTTGAATTCATTTTTACAGCAAAATAAGTCATATTAAGAAGTGCAAAGCTCCCCCGCTCTTAGGTTTTAAACATGCTGTGCCTAATGTGTGTGAATGATGGTGAAATGGGTTGAAACTTTACATTTTAAGGAAAAAGAAGGAATATATGGTGTGGGTTCGGCGTATCCTTGGGCCCCTATTGTTCACTGATTTACACCCATTGTAAGTTTGGGCCAAGTAGCCTCCGAATGAGATTGGGAGGAGACATGGGTGTAACAACATCAGCAAACTGAAGACAACATTGGCATATTTTGAGGTCTAACTTCCAGGTTGTGGCATGGAGGAAGACCTAGGCCCTGAAATTAGTCGTTAAGAATGTTTGGATTGACTGAAAGTACCACTGACCTTTAAAGTGCAAATAAAGCGTGTCATTGAGGTAAGGTGTCTGGTAGAGCTTCTGCTGCTTACAGTGCTGCTGCAGGAACTGCTTTGTCATTCTATGGAGTTAAGGATAAAGAAAATGTCAGGTTCTCAGCAAAGCCTTAGTTCACAGACCGAGCAGGGAGGAGGAGAGAATGTAACCCTGTGCTCGCTGACCTAGATTGGCTCCCGGTTAAATAACGTCTCGATTTTATCAATTCTCATTCTTGTTTTCAAATCCCTCGATGGCCTCACCACTTCCTATCTCTATAATCTCCCCCAGCACTATAACGCTCCGACATCTCATGCGCTCCTCCAATTCTGGCAATCCCCGATTCTAATCTCTTCATCATTGGTGGCCGTGCCTTCCATTGCCAGAGCCCTAAGCTCTGGAACTCCCTTCCTGAACCTCTCTGCCTCTCACTGCTCCTTTAAGATGTTTGTGTTTTGCTCTCCCCCCACCCCCAGTTTGTGTGTGTGTGTCTCTCTCTCTCCCTCCTCGTCCCGGTTTGTGTTTTTGTGTTTGTGTTTCCCTCCCTCCCACCCTGTGTCTGTCTCTCTCTCTCCCCCCACCCCCAGTTTATGTGTCTCTCTCTCTCTCCCCCCACCCCCAGTTTATGTGTCTCACTCTCTCCCTCCCCCTCCCAGTTTGTGTTTCTCTCTCTCTCTCTCCCTCCCTCCCTCAGTTTGTGTCTGTCTCTCTCTCCCTCCCTCCACCAGTTTGTGTCTGTCTCTCTCTCTCCCCCACCCCCAGTTTGTGTGTCTCTCTCGCTCCCTCCCCCTCCCAGTTTGTGTTTCTCTCTCTCCCCCTCCCCCAGTTTGTGTCTGTCTCTCTCCCCCCACCCCCAGTTTATGTGTGTGTCTCTCTCTCTCCCTCCCCCTCCCAGTTTGTGTTTCTCTCTCTCTCTCTCTCCCCCAGTTTGTGTCTGTCTCTCTCTCTCTCTCTCCCCCCCCCACCCCCAGTTTATGTGTCTCTCTCTTTCCCTCCCCCTCCCAGTTTGTGTTTCTCTCTCTCTCTCCCTCCCCCAGTGTGTCTGTCTCTCTCTCCCTCTGCCAGTTTGTGTCTGTCTCTCTCTCTCTCTCTCCCTCCAAGTTTGTATGTGTGTCTCTCTCTCCCAGTTTGTGTTTCTCTCTCTCTCTCTCTCTCTCTCTCCCTCCCCCAGTTTGTGTCTGTGTCTCTCTCTCCCTCCCTCCGCCAGTTTATGTGTCTCTCTCCCTCCCCCTCTCAGTTTGTGTTTCTCTCTCTCTCTCTCTCTCCCCCCCCCCCCCCCAGTTTGTGTCTGTCTCTCCCTCCCTCCGCCAGTTTGTATGTGTCTCTCTCTCCCTCCGTCAGTTTGTGTGTATGTCTCTCTTCCTCCCAGTTTGTGTTTCTCTCTCTCCCTTAGAAACATAGAAATTTACAGCGCAGGAGGAGGCCAGTTTGGCCCATCGTGTCCACACCGGCCGACAAAGAGCCACACGGTCCTTGGTCAGCAGGTTACATCTAAACCCATGAACAATGACGGAAAGGTAAAGAGCACCCAGCCCAACCAGTCCGCCTCACACAACTGTGACACCCCTTATACTGAAACATTCTACACTCCACCCCAACCGGAGTGATCTCCTGGGTGAGGCAAAAACCAGATAAAAATCCAGGCCAATTTAGGGAGAAAAAAATCTGGGAAAATTCCTGTCCGACCCATCCAGGCGATCGAAACTAGTCCAGGAGATCACCCTGGCCGTATTCGATTCCCTGCAGTACTTACCATTATATCTGCGCTGGCCAACAAAAGGTCATCCAGTCTAATCCCAATTACCAGCTCAAGGTCTGTAACCCTGCAGGTTACTGCACTTCAAGTGCCCATCCAACCATCTCTTAAAAGTGGTGAGGGTTTCTGCATCCACCACTCTTCCAGGTAGCGAGTTCCAGATCCCCACAACCCTCTGTGTAAAGAAGCCCCCCCCCCCCCTCAAATCCCTTCTAAACCTGCCACCGCCCACCTTAAAACTATGCCACTTCGTAATAGACCCCTCCACCAATGGAAATAGGCCCTTACTATCCGCTATTTCCAGGCCCCTCAATATTTTGAACACCTCAATGAGGACTCCTCGCAACCTCCTCTGTTCCAATGAGAACAACCCCAGCCTATCCAATCTGTCCTCATAACTAAGATTCTCCATTCTAGGCAGCATCCGAGTAAATCTCCTCTGCACCCTCTCTGGTGCAATCACGTCCTTCCTATAATACGGCGACCAGAACTGCACGCAGTACTCCAGCTGTGGCCTAACCAAAGTATTATACAATTTAAGCATAATCTCCCTGCTCTTATTTTCTATGCCTTGGCCAATAAAGGCAAGCATTCTGTATGCCTTCTTAACCACCTGGCCTCCTACTTTCAGGGATCTGTGTACAAGCACTCCAAGGTCCCTTTGTTTATCTACACTATTAAGTGGCCTACTGCTTAATGTGTATACCCTTTCCTTATTAACCCTCCCAAAGTGCATCACCTCACACTTCTCTGAATTAAATTCCATTTGCCACTGCTCTGCCCACCTGACCAGTAGATTGATATCCTCCTGCAGCCCATGACTTTCCTCTTCATTATCAACCACACAGCCAATTTTAGTGTCATCTGCAAACTTCTTAATCATACTCCCTATATTCAAATCTAAATCATTGATATATACCACACAAAGCAAGGGACCCAGTACTGAGCCCTGCGGAACCCCACTGGAAACATCCTTCCAGTCACAAAAACATCCAGCAATCATTACCCTTTGCTTCCTACTTCCAAGCCAATTTTGGATCCATCTTGCCACTCTGCCCTGGATCCTGTGGTTTCCTGACCAGTCTACCATGTGAGACCTTATCAAAAGCCTTGCTAAAGTCCATATATACTACATCGTACGCACTACCCTCATCGACCCTCTTGGTTACCTCCTCAAAAAATTCAATCAGGTTAGTCAAACACGATCTTCCCTTAACAAATCCGTGCTGACTGTCCCTAATTAATCCCTGCCTTTCCAAATGTAGATTTATCCTGTCTTTCAGGACTTTTTCCAATAATTTTCCCATCACTCAGTAATTACTCGGCCTATCCCTTTCTCCCTTCTTAAACAAAGGCACTACATTAGCAGTCTTCCAATCCTCCGGCACCATGCCCAAATCCAAATAGGACTGGAAAATGATGGTCAAGGCCTCTGCTACTTCCTCTTTTACTTTGCTCAATAACCTGGGATGCATTTCATCCGGGCCTGGGAACTTAATCTACTTTCAAAGCTGCTAAACCCCTTAATATTTCCTCTCTCACTATATTTATTTCATCCACAATATCACACTCCTCCTTGATAGCAGTATCTGCATTGCCCCTTTCCTTTGTAAAAACAGATGCAAAGTATTCGTTAAGGACCTTACCAACATTTGCCGCCTCCATACAAAGATTACCCTCATGGTCTCTAATAGGCCCTACCCTTTCCTTAGTTACCCTCTTACTCTTAATATTTTTATGAAACATCTTAGGGTTTTCCTTAATTTTACTGGCCAAGAAATTCTTGTGCTCTCTCTCAGCATTCCTAATATCCTTTTTAATTTTAACTCTTATCTTTCTACATTCCTCGAAAGATTCTAAAGTATTTAGCCATTGATATATGACATGAGCGTCTCTTTTTTCCTTTAACCTCCCCTGTAAGTCCCTAGATATCCAGGGGGCTGTAGAATTATTTTCCCAGCTTATTTCTTTCAGGGCACGTTTGGCCTGAACCTTCCGGATCGCCTCCTTGAATGCCTTCCACTGTTCCGACACTGATTTACCCACAAGTAGCTGTTTCCAGTCCACTATGGCCAAATCATTCCTTAACTTGGCAAAATTAGCTTTTCCCCAATTCGGAACTTTTATTCCAGGCCTATTCTTGTCCTTATCCATAACCAACTTAAATCTGACTGAATTATGGTCACTGGCACCCAAGTGCTCCCCGACTAATACGCCTTCAACCTGCCCAGCTTCATTCCCCAAAACTAAATCCAAAACCGCCTCCTCTCTCGTATTGGGCTTGCTACACACAGACTAAAAAAAGTTTTTTTGAATGCATTTCAAGAATTCCGCACCGTCTATACCCATCACACTAAATTTGTCCCAATCAATATTTGGATAGTTAAAATCCCCTACTATTACTGCCCTATGGTTTTTGGACTTCACAGCAATTTGCCGACATATTTGCTCTTCTATCTCCCTCCCACTGTTTGGGGGTCTATAATACACGCCCAGCAGTGTGATCGCCACTATTTTATTTTTTAATTCGACCCATATGGCCTCATTTGATGATCTCTCTAATATATCATCCCTCCTCACTGCTGTAATAGTTTCTTTAATCAGTACCGCGACCCCCCCCCACTTTTTACCTCCCTCTCTCTCGCCTAAAAATCCTGTAACCAGGAATATTGATCTGCCAAACCTGCCCCTCTTTCAGCCATGTGCCTGTAATAGCTATAATGTCATACTCCCAAGTATCTACCTGTGCTCTTAGCTCATCTGCCTTATTCGCTATACTCCTTGCATTAAAGTATATACCATTTAGCACACCTCCATGCTTACTACTTACTAAGCCTTGTTTCCTGTGTCTTACAGATTCGCTTTCTAGATTCTTGCTATCCAATTTCTGCTTTACTTCCTTCCCTTTTGAATTTATTCTCAGGTTCCCATCTCCTGCCAAGCTAGTTTAAACTCTCCCTAACAGCACTAGCAAAACTCTCCGCGAGGAAATTGGTCCCGGCACTGTTGAGGCACAACCCGTGCGGTTTGTACAGGTCCCATCTCCTCCAGAAGCGTCCCAATGCCTCAAGAATTTAAAGCACTCCCTCCTGCATCAATTTTCCAGCCACGTGTTCATCCTCTCTATCCTTCTATTCTTATACTCATTAGCACGTGGCACCGGTAATAACCCGGAGATTATTACCTTTGAGGTCCTACCCTTTAATTTTCTTCCTAGCTCCCTGAATTCTGCCTGTAGGACCTCATCCCCCTTTTTACTTATGCCATTGGTCCAGACATGGACCACGACCTCCTGCTATTTACCCTCCCCCCACCAGAATGCCCTGCGTCTGCTCTGTGACATCCTTGACCCTGGCACCAGGGAGGCACAAAACCATATCTACGGCCGCAGAAACACCTGTCTGTTCCCCTAACTATAGAATCGCCTATCACTAGGGCCCTTTTATTCTTCGCCCCTCCTCCCTGTGCAGCTGAGCCACCCGTGGTGCCTTGGAATTGGATCTGGCTGCACTCCCCAGAGGCACCATCGTCCTGACCGATATTCAAAAGTGAATGGGTTTGAAAGCGAGATGGACTCACGGAGGATCTCCTGCACTACCTGCCTAACACACTTACTACGTCTGGTGCTCACCCACTTCCCCTCTACCTGCACGCCTTTAAGCTGTGGGATGACCACCTCCTGAAACGTGCTATCCATGTAGCTTTCAGCCTCGCGGATGCACCGTACTGACTACACCCGCTGCTCAAGCTCCGAAACGCAGAGCTCGAGCAGTTGAAGCTCGAGACACCTCCTGCACACAGGGTTGTCCAGGCTGCGCGAAGCGTCCAGGACTTCACACATGCCGCAGGATGTGCACTTCACGGGACTGAGCTGCCATGACATCCCTCTAATCAGACTTATCGAGTTTAAAATCTAATTAAAAAGAAAGAGAGAAAAGAGGTGTCCTTACCAACTCACCTCACCGACCACTGTGGCCTCCTGAGCTCCCAGACTCTCCCGCTCCCGGACTCGTGTCCTTCTGTTTGTGTGTCTCTCTCTCTCTCTCCCTCCCTCCCCCAGTTTGTGTTTCTCTCTCTCTCTCTGTTTGTGTTTGTGTTTCTCTCTCGTACATGAAACACAAAAAGTTAGTATGCAGGTACAGCAAGGAATCAGTAAGGCAAATGGAATGTTGGCCTTTATTGCAAGGGGGGTAGAGTATAAAAGCAGAGAAGTCCTGCTACACTGTACAGGGTCTTGGTGAGGCCACACCTCGAGTACTGCGTACAGTTTTGCTCTCCTTATTTAAGGAAGGATATACTTGCATTGGAGGCAGTTCAGAGAAGGTTCATGAGGTTAATTCTTGAGGTGAAGGGGTTGTCTTATGAAGAAAGGTTGAGAAGGTTGGGCCTCTACTCATTGGAGTTTAGAAGAATAAGAGGTGATCTTACTGAAGCGTATAATATTCTGAGGGGCTCGATAGATAGATGCTGAGAGGATGTTTCTGCTCGTGGGGGAATCTAGAACTAGAGGGCTTTGTTTCAGAATAAGGGTTCGCCCATTTAAAACAGAGATGAAGGGGAATTTCTTCTCTCAGAGGATCGTGAATCTGTGGAATTCTCTGCCCCAGAGAGCTCTGGAGGCTGGGTCATTGAATATATTTAAAGCGGAGATAGACAGATTTTCAAACTATAGGGGAGCCAAGAGTTATGGGGAGCGGTAGTGAAAGTGGAGTTGAGGCCAAGATCAGATCCAGCCATGATCTTATTGAATGGTGGAGCAGGCTCAAGGGGCCAAATAGCCTACTCCTGCTCCTATTTCTTACGCTCTTATGTTAGACTACCATCAAGGATAACCAACAGTCCACAAGCACATGCAATGCTGGAAGTTGTAGGCTGTGAAAGATGGCAAGATTGGAGGCGATTTAGCACCAGGTTGGTAAATTCTGGAAAACACTCATCATTTGCAATGCCAAAATTCTGCACTTGCTCCAAGACTTGCAATGCCATATAGCCTGAGCCACTATTTCAATAAGGGAGGCAGCTAAATAAACTCTTGTGTTTCACATCACTGGGAAAGAGATTGAAGGAAACGCCAGCCTCTCAAATGATCAAGCAGACACATCCAGGTTCTCAACCACTGCCTCCTCATGACCATCTCCATCTCACCCACTCCACAAATAGCCCAGTCACTCAGGAGGACATAGCTGGTGAAAATGATGACCTGGGAGTAGAACAGCAAGTGAGTGCTGTTCCTCCACAGAGGGTTGAGAAAAAAAACACCTCGGCCGACCCAGAATTCCCCGCACCTCACCCCACCCAATACTGCGACAAAAATACAGCACTCCCCCAATACCACACCTCCCCTCACCCTCCTTACCTTACACTGCAATAGTAACTTTCAAAAGGGAAGTGCGTAAATACTCAAAATATAAACAATTCTGGGCTGAGGGGAAAGATTAAGGGACTGGGACTAATTAGATTGCTCAATGGGTAAAAGGTGCCCCGGCTTTATGCGATGATATCGTAAAAGATGCTGTCAACGATCAACGAGGCAATAGATGTCATAAACAGCATTCAACAACATAACCTGTTCCTACCCCAGCACAGCAGATTATTGGATCCATGGGAACAATAACTCGGGATGAACAGGACAAGCTCCTCACCTGGGCCCCAGGTCCTTCTGGGCCTTTTCCGGACGTGTTGTGGAATTGCCTTCATGCATCTCCATGCTCTTAGCTCCTCCTCCATCACACAGCTGCTCACCTTTCTGCAGTTTGCAGTCTCCTTCACTTCTCACGCACTCCCTTCCTTCACTGCAGGACACTTGCTCATTGGCTGCAAACACATTAGCACAAGGCTTACAGAAAGCTGGGTTTGTGAGATTGCTCTCCCACACCTTACTCAACACGTGCTGCAGCCTGGATGGGCAGTGTGTGTGGTGTGAGTAATGTCAGAGTGTTACAATGAGGGGTGTGAGCTATATCAGTGTTACAGTGAGGGGTGTGGAGTATATCAGTGTTACTGAGAGGGGTGTGGGTTATATCAGTGTTATAGTGAGGGGTGTGGGCTATATCAGTGTTACAATGAGGGGTGTGGGCTATATCAGTGATACCGTGAGGGGTGTGGGGTATATCAGTGTTACCGTGAGGGGTGTGGGGTATATCAGTGTTACTGAGAGGGGTGTGGGGTATATCAGTATTACTGAGAGGGGTGTGGGATATATCAGTGTTACTGAGAGGGGTGTAGGGTATATTAGTGTTACTGAGAGGGGTGTGGGGTATATCAGTGTTACTGAGAGGGGTGTGGGGTATATCAGTGTTACTGAGAGGGGTGTGGGGTATATCAGTGTTACAGTGAGAGGTGTGGGGTATATCAGTGTTACTGAGAGGGGTGTGGGGTATATCAGTGTTACTGAGAGGGGTGTGGGGTCGTGATGGG
Source organism: Pristiophorus japonicus (assembly GCF_044704955.1). Lineage (NCBI taxonomy): Eukaryota > Metazoa > Chordata > Chondrichthyes > Pristiophoridae > Pristiophorus > Pristiophorus japonicus. The sequence goes on from NW_027254496.1 coordinate 153,421, forward strand.
TGTGGGGTATATCAGTGTTACTGAGAGGGGTGTGGGGTATATCAGTGTTACTGAGAGGGGTGTGGGGTGTATCAGTGTTGCAGTGAGGGGTGTATCAGTGTTGCAGTGAGGGGTGTATCAGTGTTACAGTGAGGGGTGTGGGGTGTATCAGTGTTACTGAGATGAGGATGCAATGTGTCAGTGAACATATTAGCAAGGTGTGGCATTTAAATGAAGCTATATCGAGTGTATGTTAGGTCTGTATAATGTCTGTAAGCTTGTAATGTTTGTAGCTCCACACTGTAGATGTGGACATATTGTATACTCCAAGTGCAGAGTTCATCATAAACAGAACCAGGCAGATTTCCGGAGACTTCCGAGAGAGCTGCCTGCCATGTTTCGAAGCTGTATGTGTTGTGTTCTGTGAAGATATCACATTTGGCGACGGAACATAGGATTTTTCAGATGATTTAAAGCTGAAATTTTATTGGTGAAGGATTCAGCCAGTGGACAGAGAGACTTTGGAAGTTTGTGTCTTTGGAAAAAGCTACAAAAATCCGAAGTAAAATACAGCACATGGTGTGAACAGCTGGAGATTAAAATGGCAGCTGTATTGGGACATTTGGAGGAATATAGACACGACCGGGAACGTTTTAAAGCGTATGTAGATCGGCTAGAAATGTATTTCATTGCAAATAACAATCAAAGTTCCAGACAATGCAGTCCAGAACCAGGCTGTGCCGGAACCGAAGAAAGCGATCTTATCGGAGGCAGGTCCAGCATTATACGAAACCCTTGTAAATCTGCTTGTGCCTGACGAGCCAAAGGACACAACGCTTAGAGATTTTAACGAAGCTGGAGCAGCAGTATCACCCCAAACCGTTAGAAATTGCTGAAAGCTATCATGCCAGGATTCGGAATCAAAAGGCTGATGATTGTATCAATGATTACATCGTAACATTAAAAAAGCTATCGATGCACTGTAATTTTGGAAACTTTCAAAACCGAGTTTTATGGGATCGTTTTGTTTGTGGGGTGAAAAATGATGCGATCAGAAGGAAGTTATTGACGACGGATGACTTGACTTTTGAGATTGCTTGTCAGACAGCGAGGTCGATGGGCATGGCCGAACAATATTCCCGAGAATTAAATAGTAATTACAGTCGTCAGTCAACCGAGGTAAATCATCTGCAGGTTCAAAGTAAAAGACGGTGGGGCCAAAAGTTTCAGAAACTGGAAATTCTACCAGAGCTTCGAAGTCGTGCTATAGATGCCTGGGATGACACATTGCTCAAAGTTGTCCATACGTGAAGGCAGAGTGTTTCTTCTGCTGAAAGACTGGGCATCTTGCAAAGGCATGCCGACTGAAGGGTAAACCAGCTTTAAAAGCTATGAGTCCAGCGTTCAAAGCTATGAGTTGAAATCCAAAGAGACTACATAGCATGGAAGAACAACAACAGGACGAGATCATCACGTCATCAGGAGCACGAGGTTAACGGACAGCGATTCGGAAAGCATCAAAATCCACATAGATGTTACGGGATTCAAGATACCAATGGAAATTGACACGGGTGCATCCGTGAGTATAGTACCGGAGTCACTATACCGCGACAAATTGCATGATTTTCAACTGGAGAAATCCAAGTTAGAGCTGCGAGGCTACTCGGGAGAGAAAATTCCTGTGGTAGGTCGTATCACCGTACCGGTGAAATATAAAGATCAATTTCACAACTTGCCTCTAACAGTAGTGAAAGGAGACAAGCAGGCCTTACTAGGAAGAAATTGGATCATCTCACTGAAGCTGGATTGGAGTGAGATTTTCTGTCTAGAAGCGAGATTTTCATCAACTGATGAGGTAATCAAGAAGTATCCGAAGGTGTTCTGCGAAACGGGCAGTCCGATCCAAGGCTTCAAGGCGAGTGTCAGGGTATAGAAGGACGCTAGATCGGTTTACTACAAGCCACGTTCCGTACCATATGCACTCAAGGAGAAAGTTGAGCAAGAACTCAAAAGACGAGAGACTGAGAACATTATTTGTAAGATAGATCGATGTAATTGGGCTACACCCATTGTTGTTGTACCTAAGTCCGATGGTAAGGTAAGATTGTGTGGTGATTATAAAGTAACCATAAACCAGGTTCTAGAGGGTAATGTTGCCGAATATAGAAGATTTGTTCACATACTGACAGGTGGTCAGATCTTCTCAAAACTGGATCTTACAAATGCCTACTTACAGCTTGAACTAGATGAGGAGTCCAAGTCATGTTTGACTATAAATACTCATCTAGGCCTATATCAATTTAATAGGCTACTGTTTGGAGTGTCTTCCGCCCCTGCCATATTCCAAGGGGTGATGAACCAGATTTTGCAAGGTATTGATGGGCTAGTATGTTATTTGGATGACAGACTAATTTCAGCACCAAATAAGCAAATTCATAATGACATATTGAATGAAGTCCTCAAACGGCTAGAGAAGTACAGAGTACGAGTGTTTGCTCGTAAGTGTGAGTTATTTCAAAACTCAGTGGAGTACTTAGGGTACAGAGTAGACAAAGATGGTTTACATCCAACCATGGAAAAATTGGATGCAATTAGAAATGCACCCACTCCCAGGAATGTCACTGAACTGGGTTCATTCTTGGGTCTTTTGAAATATTATGGGAAGTTCCTACCAAATTTGGCTACAGTATTACATCCACTGAACGAACTTTTGAAAACAACAGGTCCATTGGAAATGGTCAAAAGAATGCGATACAGCATTCAAGGAGTGTAAAAGCAAATTGGTAGAGAGCACCATGTTAGTTCACTATGACATATCTAAGGAGATTAAGCTAGCATGTGATGCCTCTCCGTATGGAGTTGGGCCAGTAATCTTTAATGTATCAAAGAGTGGGGAGGAGAGACCAATTGCTTTTGCTTCACGCACTCTCAGTGCCAACGAGCGTAGTAATTATGCGCAAATTGAAAGGGAAGCTTTGGCATTAATTTTTGGGGTCAAAAAGTTTCACAAATACTTTTATGGACGTAAGTTTACCATCGTTATGGACCATAAGCCCCTAATAGCAATCCTTCATCCAAAGTCCCCAGTTCCAACATTAGCTGCAGCCCGAATGCAGAGATGGGCTTTGATTTTGTCAGCATATACATATGATATTGAATACAGACGATCAGCTGATCACAGTAATGCTGATGCAATGTCTAGATTGCCTTCCCCACCATAAGTTACACCTGATAGGGATGAAGTGTTTTATTTTTCATACATTGATGAACTACCAGTCACAGCTGAAGAGATTGGTAGAGCAACCAAACGTGACCCAGTGATGTCAAAGGTGTATGAGTATATTGCAAATGGATGGCCAAACCAGGTAACAGACAAAGATACATATCCATTCTTCATTCGTAGGAATGAATTATCAGTCGATAAAGATTGTGGGGTGCAAGAGTGGTTATACCAAATAAATTCAGGTCCAAATTATTAGGAGACCTCCATGACCAGCACCTGGGAATGTGTTTGACCAAGAGTTTTGCACGCAGTTATTTATGGTGGCCAGGTCTTGATAAAGATATAGAGTACATCGTGAGTCAGTGTACGACATGTCAATCGGTGGGCAGGCAACCACCACCAGTACCATTACAGCCATGGAAATGGCCTCCCAGGGTGTGGCAAAGGCTACATATTGATTTTGCTGAGTTAGAAGGACAATAATTGTTCATTGTGATTGATAGCCATTCGAAGTGGGTTGAGGTGTTTCCAATGTGGAAAATAACAAGTAAAACATTGGACATTTTACGAAAATTATTTTCTTCATTTGGCCTCCCTGAAGAAATTGTTTCGGATAATGGACCACAATTTTGTTCAGAAGAATTTGCACAATTCACGAGAAAAAATGGTGTGAAACATACCAAGGTTCCACCATACCATCCTGCTTCGAATGGTGCAGCAGAGCGCACTGTACAAATTGTAAAACGTGCCCTCATAAAACAAATGTTAGATCCAAATCCAAGGAACCGACAGTTGTCATTGGATCACAAATTGGCTAATTTTTTGATTACATATCGAAATATTCCTCATACAACTTCTGGTAGAACACCAGCAGTTGTTTCTCAAACAACAGCCTCGAACCAGATTCTCATTGTTAAAGCCAAATTTGGCACAGTCCGTAGAAGAGACACAATTAAGACAGAAAGAGAATCAGGATAGAGGTAGAGTAAAAGAGAGGTGTGAAATTAAACCAGAAGATGAGAGTGAAGAACTATCACCATAAATGGATAAAGTGGTTATCAGGAAGAGTGATGAAGATATGTGGTCCTCGCACATATTTGGTAAAGATGTTTGATAATGGACAGGTTAGGTTTGTTCATATTGATCATATTTTACCTACAGACATGGAAGGAGTTGAAGGTGGGAATGATTCAATTATTTCTGACTCATCAGATAGTTTTGATACACCAGTAGCAAATCCTAAATCCAATGTACTGGAAACAAATCCAGGAGAGAATCAGAATGAAAGTCTGAGTCCGAGTCAGGAAAACAAAGAGCCTGAAGTTAGTGTGAATTCAAATGAAAATCAAGGAAATTCCGTGGAGGAAAACGTTCCTCAGGAGGAGCCTCGAATGAGTTTAGATTCAACACCATGTTTGGAAGGTTCTGTTCGAGAGCGAAGGTATCCTCTTCAAAACAGAAAACAAGTGGTAAAGTTAAATTTGTAAATATGGAAAAAAAAAGTTTAAATCCTGTGTTATGTATAAACATGAAAGTATGATGTTTGTTATGATGGCTTCTTCATTCAGGAGGGAGAAGTGTAATGTCTGTAAGCTTGTAATGTTTGTAGCGCCACACTGTGGATGTGGACGTATTGTGTACTGCAAGTGCAGGGTTAATAATAAACAGAACCAGGTAGATTTCTGGAGACTTCCGAGAGCTGCCTGCCATGTTTAGAAGCTGTGTGTGCTGTGCTCTGTGAAGATATCACAGTCTGTTACCAAGAGAAGTGTGGGATATATCAGAGTGCGTTACAGCGCTAAATACGAGGTGCAAACAGAACGTTAGTGAAGGGTTTAGGATATACGAGATACATGTCTATGATTCAATATTGGAATGTTACCGTGAGTGGGAATGGGGAAATATTATAGTGTGTTATTGCGAGAGGGTATGTAGTATCATAGAATCATAGAAATTTACAGAAGGGATGGATGCCATTTTGGCCCATCGTGTCCGTGCCGGCCAACAAAGAGCAATCCAGCCTAATCCCATTTTCCAGCTCTTGGTCCGTAGCCCTGTAAGTTACGACACTTTAAATGCACATCCAAGTATATCTTAAATGTGGTGAGGGTTTCTGCCTCTACCATCCTTTCAAGCAGTGAGTTCCAGACCCCCACCACCCCCCAGGGTGAAGACATTTCCCCTTAATCCTCCTCTAAATCTCCAACCAATTACTTTAAATCTATGCCCCCTGTTTCTTGACCCATCTGCCAAGGGAAATATGTCCATCCTATCCATTCGATATTGGCCCCTCAATTTTATACCTCTCAATAAGCTCTCCCCTCAGTCTCCTCTGTTTCAAAGAAAACAAACGCAGCCGATCCAATCTTTCCTCACAGCTAAAATTCTCCAGTCCAGGCAACATTCTCATAAATCTTTTCTGTACCCTGTCTGGTGCAACCACATCTTTCCTGTAATGTGGCAACCAGAACTGCATGCAGTACTCCAGCTGTGGCCTAACTAGTGTTTTATACAGTTCACGCATAATCTCCCTGCTCTTGTATGCTATGCCTCGGCTAATAAAGGCAAGTAGTCCGTATGCTTTCTTAACCACCTTATCTACCAGGCCTGCTACCTTCAGGGATCTGTGGACCTGCACTCCAAGGTCCCTTTGTTCCTCTACACTTCTCAGTGTCCTACCATTTAATGTGTATTCCCTTGCCTTGTTGGACTTCCCCAGATGCATTACCTCACACCTCTCTGGATTGAATTCCATTTACCACTGTTCTGTCCACCTGACCAGTTCATTAATATCTTCCTGCAGTCTACAGCTTTCTTTTTCATTATCAACCATCTGCAAACTTCTTAATCACACCCCCTACATTTAAGTCTAAATCATTGATATATACCACAAATAGCAAGGGACCCAGTACTGAGCCCTGCAGAACCCCACTGGAAACAGCCTTCCAGTCACAAAAACACCCATCAGCCATTACCCTTTGCTTCCTGCCTCTGAGACAATTTTAGATCCAACTTGTCACTTTGCCCTGGATCCCATGGGCTTTTACTTTCGTGACCGGTCTGCCATGTGGGACCTTATCTAAAGCCTTGCTAAAATCCATATACACTACATCATACGCACTACCCTCATCGACCCTCCTTATTACCTCCTCAAAAAATTCAATCAAGTTAATCAGACACAACCTTCCCTCAACAAATCATGCTGACTAGCCTTGATTAATCCATATCTTTCTAAATGAAGATTTATCCTGTCGCTCAGAATTTTTTCCAATAATTTTCCCACCACCGAGATTAGGCTGACTGGCCTGTAATTATTCGGTCTATCCCTTTCTCCCTTTTTAAAAAAAGGTACTATATGTTAGCAGTCCTCCAGTACCACACCTGTAGCCAGAGAGGATTGGAAAATAATGGTCAGAGCCTCTGCTATTTGCTCTTTTGCTTTTCTTAACAGCCTGGGATATAGTTCATCCGAGCCTGGGGATTTATCCACTTTCAAAGCTGCTAAACCCCTTAATACTTCCTCTCTCACTATGTTTATCTTGTCTAATATTTCACACTCCTCCTCCCTGACTGTAATGTCTTCACTGCCCCTCTCGTGAAAACAGATGCAGAACCATACCCACGTCTTCCGCTTCCACACACAGATTATGGTCTCCATTAGGCCCCACTCTTTCTTTAGTTATCCTCTTGCTATTAAAGTATTTATAAAACATCTTTGAGTTTTCCCTGATTTTACTTGCCAACATTTTTTCATGCTCTCTCTTTGATTTCCATTTCCTTTTTAATTGCACCCCTGCACTTTCCATACTCTAGAGTTTCTGCAGTGGTGAGCCCTCGGTGTCTGTCATAAACCTCCCTTTTCTTTATCCTACACTGCATGTCCCTTGACATCCAGGGAGCTCTAGATTTGTTAGTCCCACCCTTTTTCTTTAAGGGAACATACTTGCTCTGAACCCTCCGATCTCCTCCTTGAATCCTTCCCACCGCTCTGACACTGATTTACCCACAAGTAGCTGTTTCCAGTCCACTTTGGCTAAATCCCATCTAAGCAGAGTAAAATTGGTTCTTCCCCAATTGGGAACTTGTATTCCTGGTCTATCTTTGTCCTTGTCCTTTTCCATAACTCACTGAATCTAACTGAATTATGATCACTAGCACCAACATGCCCTTCTACCTGCCCAGCTTCATTCCCTAAGACTAAATCCAGAACCGCCCCCTCCCTTGTTGGGCTTGCTACATACTGGCTCAAAAAGTTCTCCTGAATGCATTTTAGGAATTCTGCACCAACCAAACCTTTCTTACTAGTGCTATCCCAGTTAATATTAGGGTAGCTGAAATCCCTTACTATTAGTGTCCTTTCGTTTTTGCACTTCTCAGAAATTTGCCGACATTATTTGCAGTAGTGCGATCGCCCCTTTTTTGTTCTTCAATTCAACCCATATGGCCCCATTTGATGATCCTTCTAACATATCATCCCTCCTCACAACTGTAATTGCTTCTTTAATCAATATTGTGACCCCTCCCCCCTCCTTATTTACCCCCCTCTCTATCCCGTCTGAAATCCCTGTAACCAGGAATGCAGAGATGACATACCTCCTCTTCCTTCATTATATTATAGAATGCTATTGTGCGGGGGTGTGGGGTATATTATACAATGGTATTGTGAGGGGGCATGGGGTATATCATCATCATAGGCAGTCCCTCATAATCGAGGAGGACTTGTTTCCACTCCCAAAGTGAATTCTTTGATGGCTGAACAGTCCGATACGAGAGCCACAGACCCTGTTACAGGTGGGACAGACATTCGTCGAGGGAAGCTGTTGGTTTGCCCCGCACTCCTTCCGCTGCCTGCACTTGGATGGACTTTCTCCACCTCGGGCGGTCTGCGGCCAGGGTCTCCCAGGTGTCAGTGGTGATGTCGCACTTTACCAGGGAGGCTTTGAGGGTGTCCTTAGAATGTTTCTGCTGTCCTCCTTTGGCTCGTTTACCATGAAGGAGCTCCGCATAAAGCATTTGCTTAGGGAGTCTCGTATCTGGCATGCGAACTATGTGGCCTGCCCAGCGAAGTTGATCGAGTGTGGTCAGTGCTTCAATACTGGGGATGTTAGCCTGGGCGAGGACACTGATGTTGGTGTGCCTGTCCTCCCAGAGGATTTGAAGGATCTTGCGGAGACATCGTTGGTGATATATCTCCAGCGACTTGAGGTGCATTCTATACATCGTCCATGCCTCAGATCGATACAGGGCAGGTATTACTACAGCCGTTTAGACCATGAGTTTGGTGGTAGATTTGAGGGCCTGGTCTTCAAACACTCTTTTCCTCAGACGGCCGAAGGCTGCACTGGCGCACTGGAGACGATGCTGAATCTTCACATCAATGTCTGCCTTTGTTGATAAGAGGCTCCCGGGATATGGGAAATGGTCCACGTTGTCCGTGGATCTTGATGATTGGAGGGCAGTGCTGTGCGGCGAGGACAGGCTGGTGGAGGCGGCGAAGGTTAAACAGCTTCCCACTGGTTCTGTAGTTTAGTTCCACTCCAGCGGGGAGCTTGTTGATTGTGAGGTGGAGCCTGGCGGCGAGGAAGATTGAGAAGAGGGTTGGGGCGATGACGCAGCCCTGTTTGACCCCGGTCCGGATGTGGATTGGGTCTGTAATGGATCCGTTGGTAAGGATCACGACCTGCATGTCGTTGTGGAGCAGGTAAAGGATGTTGACAAACTTTTGGAGGCATCCGAAACGGAGGAGGACGCTCCATCGACTCTCACGATTGACAGTGTCAAAGGCCTTTGTAAGATCGAAAAAGGCCATGTATAAGGGCTGGCGCTGCTCCCTGCATTTTTCCTGCACTGGCGCGCTGCAAAGATCATGTCTGTTGTGCCCCGTAGGCGACAAAATCTGCAGTGATTCCAGGAAGAGCTCCTTGGCCACAGGGAGAAGACGATTGAGGAGAACTCGAGCGACAACTTTCCCAGTGGCTGAAAGCAGGGAGATTCCCCTGTAGTCACCGCAGTCGGACTTGTCCCCCTTCTTAAAAATGGTCACAATCACTGCATCTCTCAGATCTCCCGGCATGCTCTCCTCCCTCCAGATGAGAGAGATGAGGTAATGTATCCGTGCCAACAGCACCTCTCCGCCATACTTTAGTGCCTCAGTAGGGATTCCACCCGCATCCATAGTCTTGTTATTCTTAAGCTGTTTTATGGCTTTGCCTACCTTGTGCAACGTTGGGGTTTCACTGAGTTGGTGGCGGGTCGCATGCTGCAGGATGGAATCGAGAACACTCGAGTCAAAGGCAGAGTCACGATTGAGGAGATCTTCAAAGTGCTCCTTCCATCGGGCCCTGACAGCCTCGGTGTCCTTGGCCAGGAGTGGGGTGGGGCCTTGGGAGTTTGGACCATAGGTGGCCTTGACCTCAGTGAAGAATCCTCACATATCGTGGCTGTCAACCAGTTGTTGTATCTCCTGTGCTTTCTCCATCCACCACCTGTTCTTTAGGTCCCGAGTTTTTTGTTGGACCTGAGCCTTGAGCCGTCTGTAATGTTGTTTTGCAGCTCCCGAGTTGGGCTATTGCTGAGGCTCAGAAATGCTTTGTGCTTGCGATCTATTAGTTCTTCAATCTCCTGATCATTTTCATCAAACCAGTCCTGTGTTTTCTGGTTGTGTGACCAAGTGTCTCTTCACAGGCACTGGTTATAGAGGCCTGAAGGGCAGACTAAGTGCTATGGGGATTCAGCATCTCAGGGACATCAAGGCACGCTAGGTTAGCTGTGAGGCGCTGGCTGTATAGGGCTCTCTTAGCTGGGTCTCTAAGTGCCCCAGCATTAACTTTTTTGCGTAACTGCTTCTGCTGTCCCCTCTGCTTTGGGGCAATGTTAATGTTGATGATGGATTGGATTAGGCGGTGGTCCGTTCAGCAATTGTCAGCTCCTGTCATGGCGCAGGTGATGCGCACATCCTTGCGATCCCTGGCTCGGGCGATGACAGTCGAGCAGGTGCCAGTATTTGGAGCGAGGGTGTTGCCACGATGCCTTGTATTTGTCTCTCTGGCAGAACAGGGTGTTGGTGATGATGAATTCATGTTCTAGACATTTTGTCAGGAGTAGGGTACTGCTGGAGTTGGCTTTCCCGATCCCCGCTCTGCCAATCAAGCCTCCCCAGAGGGCTGTCTTTGCCGACCCTGGCATTAAAATCACCTAGGAGGAACAATTTGTCGCCCGTGGGGACACGGGACAAGGATGTCTCAAGGTTGGAATAAAAACCCTCTTTAGCCTCAACCGTTGCATCGAGTATAGGGGCGTACACACTGATGACTATGTCACATTGGTTCCGAGTTAGGGTGATACGGAGAGTCATGAGGCGTTCATTAACCCCACAGGGGGAGTCTTTGAGGCAGTCGACCAGCTCATTCTTGACGACAAAGCCGACTCCATGAAGGCGGCGTTCTGCCTCTGGTTTCCCTTTCCAGAAAAAGATGTAACCTCCACCATGTTCCTTCAACTGGCCTTCCCCTGTCTACCAGGTCTCGCTTAGGGCGGCGATGTCAATCTCAAAACGTCTCAGTTCCCGGGCAACTATGGCGGTGCGGCGTTCCGGCCTATTGCTGTTGGGATTGTCCAGGAGGGTCCTGACGTTCCAGGTCCCGAACTTCATGCTGACGAAGTGGAAGATGTCTGTGCGGGAGTTCTTTTAACGTGGGGTGGCCACTGCACACCGGCAACCACACGGGCTTAGCTGAACAAGGTCTTGGTCCAGTGGCAAGGGGGTCCAAGACAACTGGAGGCACAGCTCGATAAGCCTAATTGCCTATGGCGAAGTGTTGGCCGCAAGCTTGGCACCGGGTAGCGCCACTGATGGTAGATGGCCCGAGGCAAGGTTGGGGGGGCAGGCATCAGGAAGGTGACTTCCAAAGTTATTTTAAAAGTTAAAAGTTGATAAAGATTCCCAATTTATTTCAAAAGTTTCTAAGAATTGTTAAAAAGTTTTTTTTAAGTTTCAAGAGTTGTTAAAAGTCCAAGATGTAAATCAATAATAAATTATAAAAGTTTCCCCAATTTAAAAAGTTTCAAAAAGTTGTTAAAAGTCAGAGATGTAGATTAATTAAAGATATTTAAAAGTATTTCGATTGAGTCTAAAATGTAAGTTTTAGAAGTTCTCCCAAATTGTTTAATAAGTTTAAAAGTTGGTTAGAAGTTTAAAAATTAATTAAAAGTTGGTTTGGAGTATGAGACGACGTCATGCCTCGGTCCTTTCAGCCGGTTCAGCGCCGGCCTCGGAGTCCCTTCAGCCGGTTCCACGCCGGCCTCGGAGTCCCTTCAGCCGGTTCCACATCCTCGAGTCCCTTTGGCAGGTCGTCCCGGAGTCCCTTCGGCCGGCTCGACGTCTCTCGAATCCGGTGCAGAGTCCTTGTGGCACGGGCGGCCCGGGACAGAAGCGGCTGGTACGGGGTCCCTTCGGCCGGGTACATTATACAATGGTATTGTGAGGGGTGTGGGGTATATTATAGAACGGTATTGTGAGGGGTGTGGGATATATTACAGAACGGTATTGTGAGGGGTGTGGGATATATTACTGAACGGTATTGTGAGGGGTGTGGGGTATATTACAGAACGGTATTGTGAGGGGTGTGGGGTATATTACAGAACGGTATTATGAGGAGTGTGGGGTATATTACAGAACGATATTGTGAGGGGTGTGGGATATATTACAGAACGGTATTGTGAGGGGTGTGGGATATATTACAGAACGGTATTGTGAGGGGTGTGGGGTATATTACAGAACGGTATTGTGAGGGGTGTGGGGTATATTACAGAACGGTATTGTGAGAGGTGTGGGGTATATTATAGAACGGTATTGTGAGGGGTGTGGGGTATATTACAGAACGGTATTGTGAGGGGTGTGGGGTATATTACAGAACGGTATTGTGAGGGGTGTGGGGTATATTATAGAACGGTATTGTGAGGGGTGTGGGGTATATTACAGAACGGTATTGTGAGGGGTGTGGGATATATTACAGAACGGTATTGTGAGGGGTGTGGGATATATTACAGAACGATATTGTGAGGGGTGTGGGGTATATTACAGAACGGTAATGTGAGGGGTGTGGGATATATTACAGAACGGTATTGTGAGGGGTGTGGGCTATATTACAGAACGGTATTGTGAGGGGTGTGGAGTATATTATACAATGGTATTGTGAGGGGTGTGGGTTATATTACAGAATGGTATTGTGAGGGGTGTGGACTATATTACACCTGAAGGAGGGGTTATTGCAGTAACTTGTTCCTGCTATGTGCTGCCCGACTGTAATATTTCTGCTTGTTCCAGTGTTGAGCTTGTAGTTTCTCTGCAGCTGCCAGTAGACTCACAGCCGACGGTCAATTCCCAATTCACGTTTCCTACTGTGTAGAAGATGTTTCCCTTTTGTTGAGAAACCCAGGGGAAGAGCCGAGGCCCCCAGTACAGACAGGGGGTTAATGATGGAGTGTCTGTCGGGAATGGTCTGTTCACATCAGGGTCGTGTCCTGGAAATGACTGGGCTGAGAGATGGTGTGACGGAGAGACGACTGGACCCTCGACACAAGCTGCTGTGTAGCAGCTGCTTAAACCCATAGGTGTGACCATCACTTCTAAAGGGTGCTAGCATCTTACTCACCTTGGTGGTCCCCAGTCTCTGTTTGCACTCTCCCGTTTCCCATTGCTGACAAGGTGACTGCTGGAATAACTGAGCTGTGATTTAAACAGCAAAAAAAGGAACATTAAAACGTTTCATTATAATGTATGTGTTTGTCCTTCAACACTAACAGTATAACATCTCTCAACTGAAGAATTATCAGTGATGCTAATCTCAGGACATTTTCACAGGGCTTTCCAGACCAGTTTGGGCATGTCTGGTCAATTAATGACTTCAACTGCTCACACCCGTTACCAAAAAGTTTCAAAGGAGTTAGATGAGGTCCTTACTACTAGGGGAATCAAGGGGTATGGCGAGAAAGCAGGAATGGGGTACTGAAGTTGAATGTTCAGCCATGAACTCATTGAATGGCGGTGCAGGCTAGAAGGGCCGAATGGCCTACTCCTGTACCTATTTTCTATGTTTCTATGTTTCTATCCACCTCCAGGAATTATTCTCACTCCACTCTCATCTCTTTCTGTTACTGAAACCCTGATCCTTCCCTTCATCACCGAGGCTTGACTTCTCGAATGGCCTCCTACTGGCCTCCCAAACTTAATATTCACAAACTTCAACTCATCCAGAATTCTGTATCCAAGACCTTAACGAAGACCTGCCCCAATCTCTTCAAACTCCACTCATTCCCACCACTCACCGTCTCTAGTTCAAAATTCACACCATGGGCTTCACTCCACTCGAACATACACTGCTGCACACATCCATCACTCCCCGAACACCAAGCCTCTCCTCACCCCTCACTGCCTCCACTCCACCATCAAGAGCTGCCTGTTCAACCAGTGTCCTCTGGAGATCGTTACCCCGGTCCCTCTGCTTTGCACCTTTTTTTTTTAAGAACCTCAACAACCTCCGATTTGACTCTATGTTTAGTTTTGCCTGATACCCGCCCCCCGCCCCCCACCCCCATAATCCCCATTCCTCATGCTAGGTATCCTCAACACCCTTTCCTTTTCTTCAGCAAGGCGCCCCGAAGTGTCATCCTACATGTTTGTCTCGTTAAAGATGACAGCACAAGTCATCCATGGGCTAGGAAGCTCTTTGGGAAGTTCTGAAGAGGTCATGAGCACATATTTAAAGGCAAGTTTAGTTTTCGTTCTATTAACAGAAGTTCTATAATATACCCATGATTCTCACAATCACACTCTGATATATCTCACAACCCTCAAAGGAATACACTCTGATAGTCGCCATGTGTGCAAGTTGTTTGAAAATGTGAAAAATATTGATAACATCTTGTAAAGGCTGCTAAAAAGCACATGGGATCTTGGGCTGTATAAATAGAGGCATAGAGTACAAAAGGAAGAAACCTTTAATAACCACTGGTTAGGCCTCAGCTGGTGAATTATGTCCAATTCTGGGCACCACGCTTTAAGAAGAATATGGAGAGGGTGCAGAGGAGAGTTACTGGAATGATACTGGGGTTTTGGGATTTAAGTTATGTGGAAACATAGAAACATATAAACATAGAAAATAGGTGCAGGAGTAGGCCATTCGGCCCTTCGAATCTGCATCGCCATTCAATGAGTTCATGGCTAAACATGCAATTTCAGTACCCCATTCCTGCTTTCTCACCATACCCCTTGATTCCCCCTAGTAGTAAGGACTACAGCTAACTCCTTTTTGAATATATTTAGTGAATTGGCCTCAACAACTTTCTGTGGTAGAGAATTCCACAGGTTCACCACTCTCTGGGTGAAGAAGTTTCTCCTCATCTCGGTCCTAAATGGCTTACCCCTTATCCTCAGACTGTGACCCCTGGCTCTGGACTTCCCCAACATTGGGAACATTCTTCCTGCATCTAACCTGTCCAAACCCGTCAGAATTTTAAACGTTTCTATGAGATCCCCTCTCATTCTTCTGAACTCCAGTGAATACAAACCCAGTTGATCCAGTCTTTCTTGATATGTCAATCCCGCCATCCCTGCAATCAGTCTGGTGAACCTTCGCTGCACTCCCTCAATAGCAAGAATGTCCGTCCTCAAGTTAGGAGACCAAAACTGTACACAATACTCCAGGTGTGGCCTCACCAAAGCCCTGGTACAACTGTAGTAACACCTCCCTGCCCCTGTACTCAAATCCCCTCGCAATGAAGGCCAACATGCTATTTGCTTTCTTAACCGCCTGCTGTATCTGCATGACAACCTTCAATGACTGATGTACCATGACACCCAGGTCTCATTGCACCTCCCCTTTTCCTAATCTGTCACCATTCAGATAATAGTCTGTCTCTCTGTTTTTACCACCAAAGTGGATAACCTCACATTTATCCACATTAAACTGCATCTGCCATGCATTTTCCCACTCACCTATCCAAGTCACTCTGCAGCCTCATAGCATCCTCCTCGCAGCTCACACTGCCACCCAACGAAGTGTCATCCGCAAATTTGGAGATACTACATTTAATCCCCTCGTCCAAATCATTAATGTAGAATGTAAACAGCTGGAGCCCCAGCACAAAATCTTGCAGTACCCCACTAGTCACCGCCTGCCATTCTGAAAAGTACCCATTTACTCCTACTCTTTTTGCTTCCTGTCTGACAACCAGTTCTCAATCCACGTCAGCACATACCCCCAATCCCATGTGCTTTAACTTTGCACATCAATCTCGTGTGGGACCTTGTCAAAAGTCTTCTGAAAGTCCAAATACACCACATCATCTGGTTCTCCCTTATCCACTCTACTGGAAACATCCTCAAAAAATTCCAAAAGATTTGTCAAGCATGATTTCCCTTTCACAAATCCATGCTGACTTGGACCTATATCACCTCTTTCCAAATGCGCTGCTATGACATCCTTAATAATTGATTCCATCATTTTACCCACTACCGATGTCAGGCTGACCGGTCTATAATTCCCTGTTTTCTCTCTCCCTCCTTTTTTAAAAAGTGGGGTTACATTGGCTACCCTCCACTCCATAGGAACTGATCCAGAGTCGATGGAATGTTGGAAAATGACTGTCAATGCATCCGCTATTTCCAAGGCCACCTCCTCTCGTACTCTATTTTCCCTGCCCTAATCAAACCCTTTGTCCTCCTCTGCTGAGTTCTAAATTTCTCCCAGTCCCCGGGTTCGCTGCTATTTCTGGCCAATTTCTTGGCTTTAATACTATCCCTGATTTCCCTTGATGGCCACTGTTGAGCCACCTTCCCTTTTTTATTTTTACGCCAGACAGGGATGTACAATTGTTGTACATGTCTGAATGTCTAAATGGAGAGACTAAAGAAGGTGGGATTGTTGTATTAAGAGTGGTAAAGGTTAGCAACGATTTAAGAGATGTTGAATATCATGAGGCGTTTTGGTAGAATAGATAAGGAGAAAGTGTTTCCAGTGGCAGGAGGGTCGGTAAGCAGGCCACAGATTGTAGATAAGTGGCAAAGGAACCCGAGGGGAGAGGAGGAGTTATTTTGAAGGCAATGAGTTATGATGATCTGAAACGCACTGTCGGAAAGGTGTTACAAGAACATTCAATAGTTACTCTCAAAAGGGAATTGGATAAAGACTTGAAAAAAAAACCATTTACAGGTTTACATGGAACGAGCAGGGACAGGCACGATGGGACAAATGCTATATAATTTTATGATTCCAAAAAAGAGATGCTGTCAATAATCACTTAAAAAGTACATAACAAAAGCAGTCAACAAGGCATTAGAAATTATGGGTCAAACATAGCCCAACATAAATGTACATTTGTGTATCCCTGGACATGGGAGGCACTTCACATAACAGAGAGCAGTGGAGGAGTTACGAGGGATGACCAAAGGTTGTGTCGAAAAGAGCAGTTCTGAGGAGGCTTGAGAAGCAGCAAGGAGTTTGTGCCTTTTAACTGTTTGTGATTCTGAAAATATGTAAATGAACATAAGAACATAAGAATTAGGAACAGGAGTAGGCCATCTAGCCCCTCGAGCCTGCTCCGGCATTCAATAAGATCATGGCTGATCTGTTCGTGGACTCAGCTCCACTTACCCGCCCTCTCCCCGTAACCCTTAATTCTTAAAAATCTATCTATCTTTGACTTGAATACATTCAATGAGCTAGCCTCAACTGCTTCCTTGGGCAGAGAATTCCACAGATTCACAACCCTCTGGGAGAAGAAATTCCTTCTCAACTCGGTTTTAAATTGGCTCCTCCCTATTTTGAGGCTGTGCTCCCTAGTTCTAGTCTCCCCCACCAATGGAAACAACCTCTCTGCCTCTATCTTGTCTATCCCTTTCATGATTTTAAATGTTTCTATAAGATCACCCGTCATCCTTCTGAACTCCAAGGAGTAAAGACCCAGTCTACTCAATCTATCATAAGTTAACCCCCTCATTTCTCGAATCAGCCTAGTGAATCGTCTCTGTACCACTTCCAAAGCTAGTATATCCTTCCTTAAGTAAGGTGACCAAATCTGCATGCAGTACTCCAGGTGCGGCCTTACCAATACCTTATACAGTTGCAGCAACACCTCCCTGCTTTTGTACCCCATCCCTTTCGCAATGAAGGCCAACATTCCATTTGCCTTCCTGATTACCTGCTGCACCTGCAAACTAACCTTTTGGGATTCGGAGCAGTGCCGTGCAATAAATTTTTAAGCTGGTTCACGGGCTCCCAGGCCGCCTGCAATTTCTGCGGTCTGGAAGAGTCCGTGTTCCATGTTTTTATTGAGTGCATGAGGTTGCAGCCCCCGTTTTGTTATCTAAAGGGGCTGCTCCTGAAATTCTGGCTGCACTTCAGTCCCACACTCCTGATCTTCGGGCACCCTGTGCGGAGGGGAGCGGGTAGGTCCGAGGGCCTCCTCGTCGGACTGCTCCTGGGCACGGCCAAGGGTGCCATCAGCCGGTCCAGGCAGCGGGCGGTCGAGGGGGTTGTTCAGCCAAACTGCCTGCCTCTCTTCCGCGCATACATCCGGTCCAGGGTGTCCTTGGAGATGGAGCACGCGGTGTCCACCGGTACGCTCGCGGCCTTCCGCGAGAGGTGGGCACCGGAGGGACTGGAGTGCATCATCATGCCCGGCAACCAAATTTTAATTTGATTTTATGTTTTTAAGTTAATTTGTTTTAATTGCCGGTGCTTTTAGTGTCCCCCTCCCCTTTTATAGGGGGCACTTGGAGAAAAAATATGTTTTCGTGCCCAAAAAAAACCCCCAAAAATACCACAAAAAAAAATAAAAGGGCCTGTAAATGTTTGGTGTTTCCCCCAGATCGGGGGGGGCACGGTTTAATGTTTTTTGTTTACTCCCAAAAAGAGTTTCATGCACAAGGACCCCCAGGTCCCTCTGCACCACAGCATGTTGTAATTTCTCCCCATTCAAATAATATTCCCTTTTACTGTTTTTTTTCCCCCAAGGTGGATGACCTCACACTTTCCGACATTGTACTCCATCTGCCAAACCTTAGCCCATTCGCTTAACCTATCCAAATCTCCTTGTAGCCTCTCTGAGTCCTCTACACAATCCGCTTTCCCACTAATCTTAGTGTCATCTGCAAATTTTGTTGCACTACACTCTGTCCCCTCCTCTAGGTCATCTATGTATATTGTAAACAGTTGTGGTCCCAGCACTGATCCCTGTGGCACACCACTAACCACTGACTTCCAACCGGAAAAGAACCCATTTATCCCGACTCTCTGCTTTCTGTTAGCCAGCCAATTCTCTATCCATGCTAATACATTTCCTCTGACTCCGCGTACCTTTATCTTCTGCAGTAACCTTTTGTGTGGCAGTGTTGGAGAAGTAAATAACCTGTCCATCCCCCGGAACAGGACACTACTAGAACCATGGGAACAATAACTCGGGATTAACAAGACAAGCTCCTGACGAGAGATTTACACTAGGCCTATATTCTCTAGAGTTTAGAAGAATGAGAGGTGATCTCATTGAAACATACAAAATTCTGACAGGGCTTGACAGAGTAGATGCAGGGAGGATGTTTCCCCCTGGCTGGGGGGTATCTAGAACCAGGGGTCACAGTCTCAGAATAAGGGGTCGGCCATTTAGGACTGAAGATGAGGAGAAATTTCTTCACAGAGGGTGGAATCTTTGCAATTCTCTGCCCCAGAGGGCTGTGGAGGCTCAATCTTTCAGTATATTCAAGAACGAGATCGATAGATTTTTGGATATTAAGAGAATTAAGGGATACGGGGATAGTGCAAGAAAGTGGAGTTGAGGTCGAAGATCAGCCGTGATCTGCCTGAATGGCGGAGCAGGCTCGAGGGGCTGAAGGCCGAATCCTGCTCCTAATTCTTATGTTCTTATGTTATGTTAAGCTCCTCACCTGGGCCCCAGGTCCTTCTGGGCCTTTTCCGGACATGTTGTGGAATTGCCTTCATGTATCTCCATGCTCTTAGCTCCTCCTCCATCACACAGCTGCTCACCTTTCTGCAGTTTGCAGTCTCCTTCACTTCTCATACACTCCCTTCCTTTACTGCAGGACACTTGCTCTTTGGCTGCAAACACATTAGCACAAGGCTTACAGAAAGCTGGGTTTGTGAGATTGCTCTCCCACACCTCACTCAACACGTGCTGCAGCCTGGATGGGCAGTGTGTGCGGTGTGAGTAATGTCAGAGTGTTACTGAGAGGGGTGTGGGGTATATCAGTGTTACTGAGAGGGGTGTGGGGTACATGAGTGTTACAGTGAGGGGTGTCGGGTATATCAGTGTTACTGAGAGGGGTGTGGGGTACATCAGTGTTACAGAGAGGGGTGTGGGGTATATCAGTGTTACACTGAGGGGTGTGGGGTATATCAGTCTTACAGTGAGGAGTGTGGGATATATCAGTCCTACAGTGAGGGGTGTGAGGTATATCAGTGTTACAGTAAGGGGTGTGGGGTATATCAGTGTTACAGTGAGGGGTGCGGGGTATATCAAGTGTTACAGTGAGGGGTGCGGGGTATAACACAAACTATTAGCGGGACGGGTGTGCGGTATTTCAACAAGTATTGCTGAGGTGGAGGCGGGATATGTCAGAGAACATAACGAGGAGTGGCATTTATCACGGAGCTTTATCGAGGGTATGTTAGGGTCTGTTGCCGGAGAAGTGTGGGATATGTCAGAGCGTTAGTGTTAAATACGAGGTGTAAAACAGAGCGTTCAGTTAGGGTATAGGATATATTAGTGTTAATGTGAGAGGGTATGGGCTATATTATAGAATGGTATTTTGAGGGGTGTGGGGTTTATTATTGAATGGTATTGTGAGGGGTGAGGGGTGTGGGGTATATTATAGAATGGTATTATGAGGGGTGTGGGGTATATTATAGAATGGAATTGTGAGGAGTGTGGGGTTTATTATAGAATGGTATTGTGAGGGGTGTGAGGTTTATTATAGAACGGTATTGTGAGGGGTGTGGGGTATATTATAGAATGGTATTGTGAGGGGTACAGGCTATATTATAAGAACATAAGAAATAGGAACAGGTCATACGGCCCCTCGAGCCTGCTCCGCCATTTAATAAGAAAGTGGCTGATCTGATCATGGACTCAGCTCCACTTTCCTGCCCGCTGCCCTTATCATTTAAGAAACTATTTCTGTTAAATTTATTCAATGTCCCAGCTTCCACAGCTCTCTGAGGCAGCGAATTCCACAGATGTACAACCCTCAGGAGAAATTTCTCCTTGTCTCTGATTTAAATGGGCGGCCCCTTATTTTAAGATCTTGCCATCTAGTTCTAGTCTCCCCCATCAGTGGAAACATCCTCTCTACATCCACAATTATAGAATTGTATTGTGAGGGGTGTGGGCAATATTATAGAAAGGCAGCAGTCGCTTAAACCCATAGGTGCGACCATCACTTCTAAAGGGTGCTACCCTGTTACTCACCCTGGTGGTACCCAGTCTCTGTTCGTACTGTACCGTTTTCCATTGCTGTTGATATTAGTGTCAAAATAAATAATCTGCAATTAAAACAGCAACAAAAAAGGAATATGAGGAGGTTTTACAAAGAATATTTTATTTATAAAGTGTCAGTTTTTTCCAACAAAAATTCTGTCACAATAATTTATGAGATGCGAAGCAGTTTCAATTTTTTTTTAGCACACGAGGCATAGAATACAACAGGAAGCAAGTTATGCAAGTCGGGAGAAGTGGAGGTTGGAGCGGAGCAGGTCGGGAGCAGCGAGGCCCATAAAAGGGACCCAGCAGTCGGAGAGACCAGCTGGTGCAGGGTCAAAAAGCAAAATAGAAATAAAATGAAATCGAAGTGTGACGTCACAGCCAAGCAGGTATTTTTTCTTTTTCTTTTATCAGTAGGAAACCTTTGACATTGTTGCCAAATTAAGTTAATCTAAGAGTTAAGTCATGACAGGAGTGCCCAGAGCCGTGTCATGCTCCCCCTGTGCTATGTGGGAAGTTAGGGACACTGGTGTGCGGGAAGTGTGTCCAGCTGCAGCTCCTGTCAGACTGCATTGTGGCACTGGAGCTGCGCAAGGATTCACTCTGGAGCATCCACAAAGCTGAGGACGTTGTGAATAGCATGTTTTGTGAGTTGGTCACACCGCAGGTAAAGGTTACACAGGCAGATAGGGAACGGGTGACCATCACGGAGAACATGGGAAGGAAGATAAGTGCATGGGTCCCCTGCAGTCACCTCCCTCCAAAACAGATATACCGTTCTGGATACTGTTGAGGGAGGTGGCTCAACAAGGGAAACATAGAAAATAGGTGCAGGAGGAGGACATTCATTCTTCGAGCCTGCAACACCATTCAATACGATCATGGCTGATCATGCAATTTCAGTACCCCATTCCTGCTTTCTCTCCATATCCCTTGATCCCTTTAGCTATAAAGGCCACATCTAACTCCCTTTTGAATATATCTAACGAACTGGCCTCAACAATTTTCTGTGTTAGAGCATTCCACAGGTTCACAATTCTCTGAGTGCAGCAGCCAAGTTCATGGCACCAGGGGTGACTCTGCTGCACAGGAGGGCAGGAAAAACAGAGCTATAGCGATAGGGGATTCAATTGTAAGGGGAATAGATAGGTGTTTCTGCTGCCGCAAACTAGACTCCAGGATGGTATATTGCCTCCCTGGTGCAAGGATGTCTCGGAGCGGGTGCAGGGCATTTTGAAGAGGGAGGGTGAACAGCCAGCTGTCGTGGTGCATATAGGCAAAAAAAACAGGATGAGGTCCTACAAGTTGAATTTAGGGAGGTAGGAGTTAAATTAAAAAATAGGACCTCAAAGGTAGTAATCTCAGGATTGCTACCAGTGCCACGTGCTAGTCAGAGTAGGAATCGCAGGATAGCTCAGATGAATACGTGGCTTGAGCAGTGGTGCAGAAGGGAGGGATTCAAATTCCTGGGGCATTGGAACCGATTCTGGGGAAGGTGGGAACCGGACGGTCTGCACCTGGGCAGGACCGGAACCAATGTCCTAGGGGGAGTGTTTGCTAGTGCTGTTGGGGAGGAGTTAAACTAATATGGCAGGGGGATGGGAACCAATGCAGGGAGACAGAGGGAGACAAAAAGGAGGCAAAAGCAAAAGACAGAAAGGAGATGAGGAAAAGTGGAGGGCAGAGAAACCCAAGGCAAAGAACAAAAAGGGCCACTGTACAGCAAAATTCTAAAAGGACAAAGGGTGTTAAAAAAACAAGCCTGAAGGCTTTGTGTCTTAATGCAAGGAGTATCCGCAATAAGGTGGATGAATTAACTGTGCAAATAGATGTTAACAAATATGATGTGATTGGGATTACGGAGACGTGGCTCCAGGATGATCAGGGCTGGGAACTCAACATCCAGGGGTATTCAACATTCAGGAAAGATAGAATAAAAGGAAAAGGAGGTGGGGTAGCATTGCTGGTTAAGGAGATTAACGCAATAGTAAGGAAGGACATTAGCTTGGGTCATGTGTAATCTATATGGATTGAGCTGCAAAATACCAAAGGGCAGAAAACTTTAGTGGGAGTTGTGTACAGACCACCAAACAGTAGTAGTGAGGTTGGGGATGGCATCAACCAGGAAATTAGGGATGTGTGCAATAAAGGTACAGCAGTTATCATGGGTGACTTTAATCTACATATAGATTGGGCTAACCAAACTGGTAGCAATACTGTGGAGGAGGATTTCCTGGAGTGTATAAGGGATGGTTTTCTAGACCAATATGTTGAGGAACCAACTTGAGAGAAGGCCATCTTAGGCTGGGTCTTGTGTAATGAGAGAGGATTAATTAGCAATCTTGTCATGCGAGGCCCTTTGGGGAAGAGTGACCATAATTTGGTAGAATTCTTCATTAAGATGGAGTGACAGTTAATTCAGAGACTAGGGTCCTGAACTTAAAGGTAACTTCGATGGTCTGAGATGTGAATTGGCTAGGATAGACTGGCGAATGATACTTAAAGGGTTGACGGTAGATAGGCAATGGCAGACATTTAAAGATCACATGGATGAACTACAACAATTGTACATCCCTGTCCGGCGTAAAAAATAAAATGCGGAAGGTGGCTCAACCGTGGCTAACAAGGGAAATTAGGGATAGTGTTAAATCCAAGGAAGAGGCATATAAATTGGCCAGAAAAAGCAGCAAACCTGAGGAAGGAGAAATTTAGAATTCAGCAGAGGAGGACTAAGGGTTTAATTAGGAGGGGGAAAATAGAGTATGAGAGCAAGCTTGCAGGAAACACAAAATCTGACTGCAAAAGCTTCTATAGATATCTGAAGAGAAAAAGATTAGTCAAGATTAAAGTAGGTCCCTTGCAGTCAGAATCAGGTGAATTCATAATGGGGAACATGGAAATGGCAGAACAACTGAACAAATACTTTGGTTCTATCTTCAATAAGGAAGACACGAATAACCTCCTGAAAATACTATGGGACCGAGGGTCTAGCGAGAAGGAGGAACTGAAGGATATCCATATTAGTCAGGAAATGGTGTTAGGGAAATTGATGGGATTGAAGGCCGATAAATCCCCAGGGCCTGATAGTCTGCATCCCAGAGTACTTAAGGAAGTGGCCACGGAAATAGTGGATGCATTGGTGATCATTTTCCAACATTCCATGGACTCGATCAGTTCCTATGGACTGGAGGGAGAGAGAAAATGGGTAATTATAGACCGGTTAGCCTGACATCGGTAGTGGAGAAAATGCTAGAATCAATTATTAAAGATGTAATAGCAGCGCATTTGGAAAGCAGTGACAAGATCAGTCCAAGTCAGCATGGATTTATGAAAGGGAAATCATGCTTGACAAATCTTCTAGGATTTTTTGAGGATGTAACTAGTAGAGTGGACAAGGGAGAACCAGTGGATATGGTGTATTTGGACTTTCAAAAGGCTTTTGACAAGGTCCCACACAAGAGATTAGTGTACAAAATTAAGGCACATGGTATTGGGGATAATGTATTGATGTGGATAGAGAACTGGTTGGCAGATAGGAAGCAGAGTGGGAATAAACAGGTCCTTTTCAGATTGGCAGGCAGTGACTAGTGGGGCACACCACAAGGTTCAGAACTGGGACCCCAGCTATTTACAATATATATTAAAGATTTGGACGAAGGAATTGAGTGTAATAGCTCCAAGTTTGGAGATGACACTAAACTGGGTGGCAGTGTGAGCTGTGAGGAGGATGCTAAGAGGCTGCAGGGTAACTTGGACAGGTTAGGTGAGTGGGCAAATGCATGGCAGATGCAGTACAATGTGGATAAATGTGAGGTTATCCACTTTGGTGGCAAACACAGGAAGGCAGATTATCTGAATGATGACAGATTAGTAAAAGGGGAGGTGCAACGAGACCTGGGTGTCATGGTACATCAGTCATTGAAAGTTGGCATGCAGGTACAGCAGGCGGTTAAGAAAGCAAATGGCATGTTGGCCTTCATAGCGAGGGGATTTGAGTATAGGAGCAGGGAGGTCTTACTGCTGTTATATAAGGCCTTGGTGAGACCACACCTTGAGTACTGTGTTCAGTTTTGGTCTCCTAATCTGAGGAAGAATATTCTTGCTATTGAGCAAGTGCAGTGAAGGTTCACCAGACTAATTCCCTGGATGGCAGGACTGACTTGATGAAAGAATATTCACAGTAATTTAGAAGAATGAGGGGGGGATCGCATAGAAGCATATAAAATTCTGACGGGACTGGACAGGTTAGATGCGCGTAGATTGTTCCCGATGTTGGGGAAGTCCAGAACCAGGGGTCACAGTCCAAGGATAAGGGGTAAGCCATTTAGGACCGAGATGAGGAGAAACTTTTTCACCCAGAGAGTGGTGAACCTGTGGAATTCTCTACCACAGAAAGTTGTCAAGTCCAGTTCGTTGGATATATACAAAAGGGAGTAACATGTGGTCCTTACGGCTAAAGGGATCAGGGGGTATGGAGAGAAGGCATGAAGGGGGTAGTGAAGTTGCATGATCAGCCATGATCATATTGAATGGTGGTGGCCCGAATGGCCGAATGGCCCACTCCTGCACCTATTTTCTATGCTTGAACTGTACACAATATTAGTTAGGCCAACGCAGGAGAACTGGAGACCACATTACAAGACGGATGTGATTGTTCCTCATTCTGCACGCCCCACCTCGCTCCACCCCTCCCCCTGCTTTCTCTAAACCCCCTTTGTTCTCCCCTCGTCCGCAACTCCCTGCTCTCCGGCCAACCCTCCCCGCGCCGCCCTCACTCCCTTCACCCCCTGCGCCTGCTCTCTCCCTACTCGCGGTCTCTCTCCCCTCACCCTTGCTCATCCCTCCACTCTCTCTACCCACCCTCCTCCCGCTCTCTCCCCTCCTCATGCTCCTACCTCACTCTTCCCCCCACCCCCCCAACTGACACCTTCTCCCCCTCGTCCCAAACTCTCTCCCCCCTCCCCTCCCACCACCCCCCCCTCCGCTCCCTCCTCTCTCCACCCCCACCCCTCCCTCCGCTCCCTCCAATCCCACCCCCCCCTCCGCTCCCTCCTCTCTCCACCCCCACACCCCCTCCGCTCCCTCCTCTCTCCCCCCCCCCCCGCTCCCTCCTCTCTCCACCCCCACCGCCCCCTCCGCTCCCTCCTCTCTCCACTCCCACCCCTCTCCACCCCCACCCACCCCCCTCCCTCCTCTCTCCACCCCCACCTCCGCTCCCTCCTCTCTCCACCCCCACCACCCCCGCTCCCGCCTCTCTCCACCCCCACCAACCCCCCTCCCTCCACCCCCACCTACCCCCCTACCTCCTCTCTCCACCCATCCCCTCCCTCCTCTCTCCACCCATCCCCTCCCTCCTCTCTCGACCCCCACCCGCCCCCCTCCCGCCTCTCTCCACCCCCACCCACCCCCCCCCACTCTGCTCCCTCCTCTCTCCACCCCTACTCCGGTCCCTCCAGTCTTCCCTCCCCCCCATCCCACCTCCCTTCCTTCCTTCCCCCCACCCTCTCCCTCCTCTCTCCCCACCCCCCTCCGCTCCCTCCTCTCTTCCCCCCCACTATTCTCTCCACCCTCCTCTCTCTCTCTTCCCCTCCTCTCCTCTCTCTCTCTCTCTCCCTCTCACCCCCATCCCTCCCTCCCCTCTCTCCACCATCTCCCCTCTCTCTCGCTCTCTCTCGCTCCCCCATCCCTCCCTCCCCTCCCCTCCCTCCCGTCTCTCTCCCCCATCCCTCCCTCCTCTCGCTCTCTCCCCCCCATCCCTCCCTCCCCTCTATCTCCTCCTCATTCCTCCCTCTCTCGCTCTCCTCGCTCTCTCTCCTCTCTCTCTCTCTCTCTCTCTCTCTCTCTCTCTCGCCCCCTCCCTCCTCTCTCTCTCTCTCTCTCCCCTCCTTCCTCTCTCTCTCTCTCCCCGTCCCTCCTCTCTCTCTCTCTCTCTCTCTCTCTCTCCCCCTCCCTCCTCTCTCTCTCCCCCTCCCTCCTCTCTCTCTCCCCCTCCCTCCTCTCTCTCTCTCCCCCTCCCTCCTCTCTCTCTCTCCCCCTCCCTCCTCTCTCTCTCTCCCCCTCCCTCCTCTCTCTCTCTCCCCCTCCCTCCTCTCTCTCTCTCCCCCTCTCCCTCCTCTCTCTCTCTCCCCCTCCCTCCTCTCTCTCCCCCTCCCCTCCTCTCTCTCTCTCC